>NC_048574.1:60943240-61246422 GCF_013265735.2 Oncorhynchus mykiss | reverse complement strand
TTTTAATGATGTCTGTGAGCATAACAGAACTCATATGGCAGGCAAAATCCTGAGGAGAAATCAAAACAGGAAGTGAGAAATCTGAGCTTTGTATGTATTCACCGCAGTCCCCAATGAAATCTCCTTGAGTTATTATTGATGTTGCACTTTCTAGGGGTTCCACTAGATGTCAACCATCTATAGAAATGTGAATGAAACCTCTGCTGTGTTGTGGGAGTGAATGAGAGCAGAATCAATCATGTGTCTGGCAGTCAGCCATTTTCTGATCACGCGCATTCCTCATGGTATCCACTTGCGTTCCATTGCTCATGAAGATACAAAGGAATAGTCCGGTTGGAATTTTATTGAAGCTATATGTTAAAAACATCCTAATCATTGATTCTGTACTTAGTTTGAAATGTTTCTTCGACCTGTAATATAACTTTAAGTTTTTGTCCGACGTAACGCTGACCAGAATGAGCGTTTGGATATGTTTACCAAACGCGCTAACAAAAGAAGGTATTTGGACATAAATAACGAACATTATCGAACAAAACAAACATTTATTGTGGACCTGGGATTCCTGGAGTGCTTTCTGATGTAGATCATCAAAGGTAAGGGAATATTTACCATGTAATTTCTTGTTTATGTTAACCTCAACATGGCGGCTATTTTTACTATTTTTCTGAGCGCCGTCTCAGATTATTGCATGGTTTGCTTATTCCGTAAAGTTTTTTTGAAATCAGACACAACGGTTGCATTAAGGAGAGGTATATCTATAATTCCATGTGTATAACTTGTATTATCATCTACATTTATGATGAGTATTTCTGTTGAATGATGTGGATATGCAAAATCACTGGATGTTTTTGGAACTAGTGAATGCAACGCGCCAATGTAAACTCATATTTTGATAAATATGACCTTTATCAAACAAAACATACACGTATTGTGTAACATTAAGTCCTATGAGTGTCATCTGATGAAGATCATCAAAGGTTAGTGATTAATTGTATCTCTTTGTGCTTTTTGAAACTCCTCTCTTTGGCTGGAAAAAAAGGGCTGTGTTTTTCTGTGGCTATGTGGTGACCTAACATAATCGTTTGTGGTGCTTTTGCTGTAAAGCATATTTGAAATCAGACACTGTGGTGGGATTCACAAACAGATTAGCTTTAAAATGGTATGGTAAAATGGTAAATTCCTATGTTTGAGGAATTTCAATTATTTGATTTTTGATGTTTTGAAATTGGCGCCCTGCACTTTCACTGGCTGTTGTCATATTGCTCCCGTTAACGGGATTGCAGCCATAAGAAGTTAACTAACCTCCAGACGAGCTTAAATGCCATACAACTCTCCTTCCGTGGCGTCCAACCGATCACTGCCCGCACCTGCTCGCCTGTCCAGCATCACTACTCTGGACAGCTCTGACTTAGAATACGTGGACAACAACAAATACCTAGTTCTCTGGTTACACTGTCAACTCTCCTTCCAGACTCACATCAAACATCTCCAATCCAAAATTAAATCTAGAACTGGCTTCCTATATTGCAACAAAGCATCCTTCACTCATGCTGCCAAACATACCCTCGTAAAACTGACCATCCTACCGATCCTCGACTTCGGTGATGTCATCTATAAAATTGCCTCCAACACTCTACTCAACAAACTGGATGCAGTCTATCACAGTGCCATCCGTTTTGTCACCAAAGCCCCATACACTACCCACCATTGCGACCTGTACACTCTCGTTGGTTGGCCCTCGCGTCATACTCGTCGCCAAACCCACTGGCTACAGGTTACAAGTCTCTGCTAGGTAAAGCCCCACCTTATCTCAGCACACTGGTCACCATAGCAGCACCCACTCGTAGCACGCACTCCAGCAGGTATATCTCACTGGTCACCCCCAAAGCCAATTCCTAATTTGGTCGTCTTTCCTTCCAGTTCTCTGCTGCCAATGACGGGAACGAACTGCAAAAATCTCTGAAGTTGGAGACTCATATCTCCCTCACTAGCTTTAATTTGCTCATTTAGTCGGGCCTCAAGGTAGGCAAAGGGGCATATTTACTAGGCAATATTAATTTACTTTAGGCACGCAATTTTTTCATTATATAGGCTAGTCTACATGTGATTGTATGGTGTGTCTATTCGGACACGTGCATGTGAGTGCAATAGCAATAATGCTTAGGACAATTTAAAAGATTTAGGTTATACCTTTTTCCTCTACATGTCCATAGATGTATATTAATTTCCCTTTATTCAACATAGGACATAGTGACACTTTTCTTCTTAAAAACTCTTAATGGGCTTCCTGTTAGTAAAGTGACAGAAAACAGGGTAGGTACTGTTTGTGGGGTCTGTTGTTTCATTTGGGGACTCGGCAGTGTGGGTTTTCTAAACTTTATTTGTTTGTTTTACTTTGGTTTAGGGTTACATAAATGTCTTGTCAATTGTTTTTGTGTTGCACTACTTAGTCTGGGTTCAGTTCTTCTTTAATACTACTGTAACATAAATAGTTAATTTAAAGCAGTCTCCTGGAATGTATGGGACAGTGGGTCAAGAGGAAGAAAATCCTAACATTCTTAACAGGAACGTCATTGGGATTTGGCTTATTCATTCATAAAAAAAATGAAAAACACAACTAGCAACATTCACGGCTCTGGGTTCTGTGCCACTGTAGAGGTGATATTGTCCCGAAGAAGGTGAGCACAGACTGGGGGATCTTCAATGTGTGGCTTGCTTCCTGGAAAGTAATCCTCAGTTTAGCCAGGTGTATCAGGCCAAATCTGACTCCTACCTTGTGAAGGTGGGCTTTCACATCTTTGTATGCAGCTCTGCATCTTGCCAGATCTGCAGAGTAATCTGGGAAGAAATAGATCCGCTTGCCATTGTAGTTCAGTTGTCTTCTTTCGCAGGAGGTCCGAAGAATTTTATCTTTGGTCTGGAAGTAATGTAGGCAGACCAGCATTGCTCTGGGAGGGCAACCGGGCTGTGGTTTTACCACTAGAGGGTGATGCGCCCTGTCGATGACTGGAGGCCGGTCAAACGTCTCTCCGCCGAGGACGTCTTGCAAGAAAGTGGACTCGGTAGGAACTCGGTAGGATTGTGCCCTTCTGTCCCTTCTGTGATTCCGACCGCACGTATGTTCTGTCTCCCAGAACGGTTTTCCTGTTCATCTAGACAACCTTTAACTTCACGTTCTCGGATGTAAGCTCCTCATTTTTGGTTTCCAATTCAGTAAGCCATTTATCTATGTTGGTCAACGATGTTTCCATATCCTTTATTTTTGGGGTTTGTGTTGCGAAAGTTATTTGTAGTGTTGCCATAGCTGACTGGACTTCTGTCATAATTTCAGCTTGTAGACTTGACACAGAGGAGCGAAGTCTGTCATGAAATCAGAGCGTAGTGTAGCCATTTCTGCACAGATGGTGACTAGCATCTCCATAACGTTAGCATCCGCCATAATTTTTCTAGTCTTTGTCATGTCTTCTTGTTTACCGTTTTGTCTCATTTTCCTTGTTCCAGACATATCCAATAATGTACCCCGAATGTTGCTAGAGTCAGTAGGTGTGTAAAATGTGTTTTCGTTTTGATAGATAAAAGGTTAAAACAGAAAAGTATCAGACCTTAGTGGAGAGGCCTCGGGACACGTCTTTACTTAGCCATGTTGAAACCACACCCCCAACTGTATGTTCTTAATTTCTTCGTTCAGCCATGACTCGGTGAAACATAAGATATTACAGTTTTTAATGTCCGGTTAGTAGGATATGTGCTTCCAGTTCGTCCCATTTATTTTCCAGCGATTGAATGTTAGCTAGCAGAACGGAAGGCAAGGGCAGATTAGCCACTTGTGGCCTGATCCTCGCAAGGTTCCCTGATCTTTTGCCTCAAAATCTCTGTTTCCTTCTCCAGCGAATCACGGGGTTCGGGGCCTGATCGAGTGTCTGCAGTATATCCCTCGCGTCTGACTCATTGAAGAAGAACTCCTCATCCAATTTGAGTTGAATAATCCCAGTTCTGATGTCCAGAAGCTCTTTTCAGTCATAAGAGACGGTAGCAGCAACATTATGTACAAAACAAGTTAGGAATAATGCAAAAAAAATACCCTCCGGCGCTATCGTAATAATGAAGATACTCTCGTGCTGTGCTACGATGTAGGGATTGGAGGCATGTGCTTTGTCAGTGGGTGTGATTTAGGTTTCAGCCAGGAGGTAATGGACAGTTGGAAGAGCGAATTAAATGGTTGGAGTGACATCGCAGCGTCAAGTGGTTTCATATTTCAAATTCTATGTCCCACAGGTGCAAAACATGTACTACTGTGTCCGTGGGAACTAGGGCCATATTGCTCTACGTTGTGCACAGACTTTTTTTAAGTGAAAATGATTGATCAGAACTGGTAGCGAACCATGCAGACCCCCTAAACAAAATACTTTACAACTAAGAGGTTTTAAATGTCCTTTTCATATAGAATGTAACAAACTGGACTATATGTAATAACTTACTTTGAAGAGATGGCGATTGGGTGAAAAAGGGTGTCTGGCGCTTGATAGTCTACATTTCAGTGTACTTAAAACTTCTGTGTTGTTATCTTGTTGGATTTATTGATGTTGTCACGGCAGATTTCCTCCTCTGAAGAGGTGAAACAAGGATCAGACCAATATGCGGCGTGGTAAGTGTCCATGGTATTTAATATGAAAACTCAACATGAACACAAATTTCAAAACAACAACGTGAACTGGCAACGAACCAGTCCCGTGTGGCACAAACACTGACACAGGAAACAATCACCCACAAAATACCCAAAGAACATGGCTGCCTAAATATGGTTCACAATCAGAGACAACGATAAGCACCTGCCTCTAATTGAGAACCAATCTAGGCAACCATAGACTTACATAAACACCTAGAAAGGTGAACAGCCCCATAAACATCCAAAACCCCTAGACAAGACAAAAACACATACATCACCCATGTCACACGCTGACCTAACCAAAATAACAAGGAAAACGAAGAACACTAAGGTCAGGGTGTGACAGATATGTTGTAAATGTTTTATTCCAATTAAAATGTTCTTTAGAAAAATTTGTCAACAAGGCAATCTTTACTATTTTACAGAAATATGGAAAATGTGTTTATCCAAAATCTGCTCGGAGTAAGTTCCGTACTGAAGTGTCATAACAAAAGGAAAACAAAATATTAAGGCTGAATTAATATTTCCAAAAAACATATATACACAAAATTATATTATTTGTGTCTACAGTCAACTGGTAAAAGTGTATTGCTATTTGATTAAGGGGAAATAACATTTCAGTGCATGGTCTTAACATATTTTTTTTATTCACAAACTACTTAAATTGGGGTTTGAATTAAAATTGTTTATTAAATAAAAAACAAACGTTTGTATGGATGGAGCGTCCCTGCCCTCTTGGATGTGGTGTGGTTGTGCCGGTCACAGACGCTGGACCTCTGCTCTACCCGACCCTTCTCTACTCCCCCTGTGTGTTTGGTCACACTGATGATTTAATCAAGCAGCATCCAAAATGGCACCCCATTTCCTATATAGTGCACTTCTTTTGAACAGAGCCCTTTATAGAGTACAGGGAGCAATTTAGGATGCAGACAAAGAGCACAAACAAGAAGAGTGTCTCCCCCACCGGCCTGCCTGCACTCATGTGGAGTATACCATATTTCCCTTGACTTGACATGCAAATAGCCGATTTACTCTGACTGGACCCAAACCCATCTAAGAGACTCAAATGTGTATGCAAAGACTACTAATAGTTTTGTAAAGTTTTCAGACTTAATGATTGCCAGATTGTTTCTCCTCTCCAAAAAGTAAAATACACGAGTTAGGTCATCAAGCTTTTATTGAATATGATGAATAACAAAAGAAAGAAAATGTAATATACACACATTTTTTACATTTGAAAAAATGTGGGTCTTATTGTCCCCATCGCAATATTAAATACAGACACAAAGATGACTTGTGAAGAACTAGCAAGAACATTGATATGGAACATTTCCAGATAAGACAGAATTAGTCAAACAATGTGTTTCAAAATTCTGGATTTCCTAATTATTCGAAACTGACAACTGGAAACATCCGACCATTTTTTTGTAAAGTTCTGGGAATATTGCAACCCTAATCAAAACACATCTATATTGTCTACAACTACCAACATCTTTACAAATAATCACCTCACATTTGTAGACAAAAAAGTTACAATTAGCCCGCTGTATCAGGTGAAACTAGGGGGGTATCAACTCTCACTCAGAGACCTCTGATACAGGGAAGTTTCCCAGCCCTGTGGAGGTAGAGGAGGGGCTGCACAAACCCACTGACCACACTGATGAAGAGACAAATATATGTGGCATAAAGGAACTGCACTGAATCTAAGATTCCAATACAAGGGAAAACCATTACCCATGGAAGGTAGTTTACCATCATAGACACCATGATAATCAAAATGATCTTAAACGCCCTCATCTTCATGTTATTTGTCCCCTCCCTCTCTCTCTCCCCTTCACCCGGCCCAGGCTGTTTCAGAGCCCTGAGAACTGAGAGGCAGCAGAATAACATAAATGAAAGTAAGACCAGAACTTCACACAAAGACACATAATATATGACCATTTGTTCTTTTAGAAACATAGAAGTAAAACAGAATCCAATCAAATACAGCCAAACCAATCCAGAACACCCCACCTTGTATCTCAGGGGTCTGTACTTCAGGAAGACCACAGGGTGGACAACTGCCAGGTATCGCTCAAAACATATACAAAACTGGAACAGGGGGCGGCCTGGGATTATAAAACCACTAAAGAATGCTGCTAGAGCTAGAAGAGGAGGAATAGGGAGATGTATGTAGACAAAGACAAAGACAGCAGACAGGCAGTAGATGATTTCAGATACAGCCAAGTTGAGAGTGAAGACCTCTGAGGCCATCGTCCCTCCGGCTCCGGTCAATATCAACCACAGCACGTAGCCATTGGTGGGTAGACTCAGGATGAGGTTGACTGCATAGCAAGGAGTTGAGAAAGCATAATCAGGCTCCAGATGGCCAAAGAGGACAGAAGAACGGTTGGAGGAGTTCATGTTTTTTCAGTTTGGAAGTACCGGCTTTAACATTCCAATGATCAGTGCAAAAGAGACAGAGAGAGAGAGAGAGAGAGAGAGGTGACAATAAACACCACCACGTTAAGTCTTCATATCAAAGGCACGTTATAAAAACATAATTCAGAAAATCAGTCAATGCCTGCATTTTCTTACAAAAATAACGTATATTGAATTGAAAGGAATTGAAATACAAGCATTTCACTCAGTTACACTGCTAATATCAGTGACTGAAAATAATCATCAAACCTGACCTCTGTGATTGGTGTGTCCTCTCTTCTCTGTTGTTTTGCGATTGTGTCTCTCCTTAGAACTGAGCTAGGGACTTCTATTGGCTGTATCAACTACCTGCCAACACACCTGTGTGGCATATCACATTGACAACCTCTGTAGCTACACCCAAGGACCACATGTCATGCAAATATCCTACTCAGCGTGACAGGAACCACACGTATAAATATGATTGATGATGATGTGTTGCTGTTACTACTGTGGGCCTATTTGTTAAACACAGATTTGGTTGGTGGTACTACATCCTAGCAGATAATAATATATTTTCTTGATATGCTAGAAGAAACACAAGTTGTATTCGAGGCTTACTGTAGATACAGAGTTCTAAGGAGTGCAACATGTGTATGCAAAGGTCAATGTTGTGTCCTCTGACATTTGCTCTGTCTTTGTTAGCTGTCAGGACCAGGTTATGATCTCGGGTCTCCGGTGTGATAAACAGTCACTTAGTAAACTGAGCCACTAATAGTCGGCAGAACCCAGAAGATGAGGCAGACACAGCAGTACTAGGGACGGTGATTTAATAAAGAAAAAAGGAAAAGATCTTCAGGCAAAAATATAAATCCACAACATCAAAAGTAATTACAAGAGAAAAAATGTATATCCTCCAAGACACAAGGAAAATCCACAAAGTGGTAAGAACAGCTGGGAAAAAAACAAACCTCAAAAGAATAATCAAAAATAAACAAGAACAAAACCAGAGTACCTCAAGAAAATCCAACTAGAGAAACAAAAGTTCACAGCATGGCTGGGTGCTAACATACAAACACAGAGCAAAGAACTGAGGAACACTAAGGGTTTATTAATTACATTCAAGGGACATGAGGCACAGGTGCAACTAATAACTAGAACAAGGGAAAAACAAAAGGGTCAAAAAAGCACAATGGGGGCATCTAGTGACCAAAATCTGAACAATCCTGGCCAAATCCTGACATTAGCTGTAGCTTCCTCACATAGTAGTATTAATGGCACTCTGCCCTATTGGTGTTAAGTCATTGGATGTGATTCATTTGATTCAATACAATTTCATATTTGAGGAATACAACACACAACCACTCACCCACACACCTCAGTTGCTCCCGTCTGTAAACTGATTCTGCCCATCACATAACTTGATGGACCACACCTGAAATACAAATGTAGTCCATTGTTAATGACAACACTTTAGTATGACTCAAGAGAATATGCTGGGCTCTATGGAAAGTGTTATGGATGGATGGGGCCCTGAGTTATTCCTGACCAGGTCAGGTCAAATCTGTCACTTACAGTGCCTTGCGAAAGTTTTCGGCCCACCTTGAACTTTGCGACCTTTTGCCACATTTCAGGCTTCAAACATAAAGATATAAAACTGTATTTTTTTGTGAAGAATCAACAACAAGTGGGACACAATCATGAAGTGGAACGACATTTATTGGATATTTCAAACTTTTTTAACAAATCAAAAACTGAAAAATTGGGCGTGCAAAATTATTCAGCCCCTTTACTTTCAGTGCAGCAAACTCTCTCCAGAAGTTCAGTGAGGATCTCTGAATGATCCAATGTTGACCTAAATGACTAATGATGATAAATACAATCCACCTGTGTGTAATCAAGTCTCCGTATAAATGCACCTGCACTGTGATAGTCTCAGAGGTCCGTTAAAAGCGCAGAGAGCATCATGAAGAACAAGGAACACACCAGGCAGGTCCGAGAGACTGTTGTGAAGAAGTTTAAAGCCGGATTTGGATACAAAAGATTTCCCAAGCTTTAAACATCCCAAGGAGCACTGTGCAAGCGATAATATTGAAATGGAAGGAGTATCAGACCACTGCAAATCTACCAAGACCTGGCCGTCCCTCTAAACTTTCAGCTCATACAAGGAGAAGACTGATCAGAGATGCAACCAAGAGGCTGCATCACTTTTTTTTTATTTTACCTTTATTTAACCAGGCAAGTCAGTTAAGAACAAATTCTTATTTTCAATGACGGCCTGGGTTAACTGCCTGTTCAGGGGCAGAACGACAGATTTGTACCTTGTCAGCTCGGGGGTTTGAACTCACAACCTTCCGGTTACTAGTCCAACGCTCTAACCACTAGGCTACCCTGCCGCCCCATTCACTCTGGATGAACTGCAGAGATCTACAGCTGAGGTGGGAGACTCTGTCCATAGGACAACAATCAGTTGTATATTGCACAAATCTGGCCTTTATGAAAGAGTGGCAAGAAGAAAGCCATTTCTTAAAGATATCCATAAAAAGTGTTGTTTAAAGTTTGCCACAAGCCACCTGGGAGACACACCAAACATGTGGAAGAAGGTGCTCTGGTCAGATAAAACCAAAATGGAACTTTTTGGCAACAATGCAAAACGTTATGTTTGGCGTAAAAGCAACACAGCTGAACACACCATCCCCACTGTCAAACATGGTGGTGGCAGCATCATGGTTTGGGCCTGCTTTTCTTCAGCAGGGACAGGGAAGATGGTTAAAATTGATGGGAAGATGGATGGAGCCAAATACAGGACCATTCTGGAAGAATGGTGGAGTCTGCAAAAGACCTGAGACTGGGACGGAGATTTGTCTTCCAACAAGACAATGATCCAAAACATAAAGCAAAATCTACAATGGAATGGTTCAAAAATAAACATATCCAGGTGTTAGAATGGCCAAGTCAAAGTCCAGACCTGAATCAAATCGAGAATCTGTGGAAAGAACTGAAAACTGCTGTTCACAAATGCTCTCCATCCAACCTCACTGAGCTCGAGCTGTTTTGCAAGGAGGAATGGGAAAAAAATTCAGTCTCTCGATGTGCAAAACTGATAGAGACATACCCCAAGTGACTTACAGCTGTAATCGCAGCAAAAGGTGGCGCTACAAAGTATTAACTTAAGGGGGCTGAATAATTTTGCACGCCCAATTTTTCAGTTTTTGATTTGTTAAAAAAGTTAGAAATATCCGAAAAATGTCGTTCCACTTCATGATTGTGTCCCACTTGTTGTTGATTCTTCACAAAAAAATACAGTTTTATATCCCAGCAGTGGGATGCAGGGTGCGATGTTGCTGGAATGAATGTGCCCAAACTTGCAACTGGAAACAAAGATCAGGAGAATTGCAGTAAAAAGGAAAGATGCGTTTAGTTAGTTTAGGAATGGCAAGATGACGCCGACAGATAGGGCAGCTCTGCTTCTAGCTCCCACAAGCATTTCGCTACTGCTAACATCTGCTAAGCATGTGTATGCTTTGATTAGGGTTGCATTTGATTTAAATTGCGTTATCATGAACAGTGTTTCATTCATTTTTAGCATCCATTTAAAAATATTTTACCATTGCTTTTAAAATGTATATTTAGTTTTGCTATCAATAATTTGGATTCAGGTTTTGCTTTTCAATATCATTATTTTGTTTGCAATACAACAAAAAATCTCTACATCAGAAGTTGTCCTTGATATTAATGGCACAAAAGTAACTCGCTCACTAAAGGATTGGACAAGATAATAACACTATTACTCTATTAAAGGTGTTTAAAACAGTTTTGGTAAAAAACTGAGGGATGGGGCTGGAGAAATGCAACCAAATCCATAGACTACAATATGGATGCAAGGATGGACCCTCCATGATATCAAAACTATAGCTTTAACCATGTTTTTAGGCTATACAGTGTACACACATTGGAGTAAATGTGTTCTTTCTTACATGTCAAACTACAAATTAGATTTTCACTTCCACATGCGGATTTGCAAGTTCACATGTGGAAAACAATTGTGTAAAAGATTTTCATGTATGAAACAACACATTTTCACGTGGAGTTTTCTTAAATGTGAAACATCAAATGTGATTTCTACATTTGAAAGTTCTACTAAGCTGTATGTAATTGTTTTAAGAAGATCATACCATGGATAATTTGGATATTTTAAGTCCTAATAATATATTTATAAAATATTTGATGAAACATTTGATTCGGCCCTACTTCTACTAGCCCATACAAACGCATTGAATACGAGATTCACTTCATGGAACAACAGATAGTCCCCCCAAAAATTTCTAAAGGAAGTTTGTTCTGAAATATCTGTCCTATATCTGAGAGATATAAGAAAGATCAGGATTTTTTATTTTTCTTTACATGTATTTAACCCCTTATTTTTTACACTAAACAGTCTCCATATGTACCGCCATTCATTTTTCAACTGGTACCAGGCCTCTTGTGAGGCCTGTGGACATGCCAGAGCAACCGACATTGTATGTGCTTGTGAGAGTCTCACCATTCCATAGAGAGGTCATAATAGTTTTTAGGCCAAACCATTGGGACGCTACAGACGATTTTGTGAAAAGACCGATTTTCAAGATGTCTCATTGTCTGACAAACACAGCTCTAGCTCTGTCACCTTTCACAGCAGATGTGTGGCATAGGCGGATGTGTTGGATTGAGACGCATCCAATGCAAATAAACAGATAAACTAATAAACAGATATCTCTAGTTACAAAATTCTGAATTTCCTGGTTATTCCCCCCTGATTACAAGAATCTTCTGACCAGTATTTCTGAAGAACATTTTTGGTCAAATGACCGGACATTGCAAGCCTAATCAAAGCACATACATACTGTTTGCCAACACATCTACAACTACCAACCTCTTTACAAGCTATCACCTAACAGTTGTAAACAAACAGGTTACAATTGACCCGCTGTATGAGATGAAACTGTGAGTATCAACTCTCCCTCAGAGACCACTGATACAGGGCAGTTTCTCTGCTCTGTGGAGGTAGAGGAGGGGCTGCACAAACCCACTGACCACACTGATGAAGAGACAAATGTTTGGCATAAACAAACTGCCCCAAATCTAGAATGCCAATAAAAGGTAAAACCACTACCCATGGGATGTAGTTTGCAAATCATAGACATTGTGATAATCAAAATTATTTTAAACGCCTCATCGTCATGCTATTTGTCCCCTCCCTCTCTCTCCCCCCTTCCCCCGGCCCAGGATGTTTCAAAGCCCTGAGACCTGAGAGGCAGCAGAATAACATAAATGAAATTATGACCAGAATTTCTAACAAAGACATATACAGTAGCGTGTGAGAGAGAGATGACAATAGCCACCACAATGTTAACTCTTCATATGAAAGGAACATCAGAAAAACATGATTCATAATATCAGTCAATGTCCACATTTTCCAATGAAAATAACATTAATTGAATTGAAAGTAATTTAAATACAGTGCCTTGCAAAAGTATTCACCCCCCTTGGCGTATTTTAAATGGATTTTTATTTGGATTTCATGTAACGGACATCCACAAAATAGGCCAAATTGGTGAAGTAATTCTTTTTTTTTTTAAACTTGTTTCATAAAATTCCACAACAAAAAAAACCCTGAAAAGTGGTACGTGCATATGTATTCAGACCCTTTTCTATGAAGCCCCTAAACAAGATCTGGTGCAACCAATTACCTTCAGAAGTCAGATAATTTGTTTTAAGTGTCACAATCTAAGTGTCACATGATCTCAATATTTACAGTCGTGGCCAAAAGTTTTGAGAATGACGCAAATATTAATTTTCACAAAGTCTGCTGCCTCAGTTTGTATGATGGCATTTGCATATACTCCAGAATGTTATGAAGCCTGATCAGATGAATTGCAATTAATTGCAAAGTCCCTCTTTAACATGCAAAAGAACTGAATCTCAAAAAAACATTTCCACTGCATTTCAGCCCTGCCACAAAAGGACCAGCTAACATCATGTCAGTGATTCTCTTGTTAACACAGGTGTGAGTGTTGACGAGGACAAGGCTGGAGATCCCTCTGTCATGCTGATTGAGTTCGAATAACAGACTGGAAGTTTCAAAAAGGAGGGTATTGCTTGGAATCATTGTTCTTCCTCTGTCAATTATGGTTGCCTGCAAGGAAACACGTGCCGTCATCATTGCTTTGCACAAAAAGGGCTTCACAAGCAAGGATATTGCTGCCAGTAAGATTGCACCTAAATCAACCATTTATCAGATCATCAAGAACTTCAAGGAGAGCAGTTCAATTGTTATGAAGAAGGCTTCAGGGCGCCCAAGAATGTCCAGCAAGCGCGGGATCGGGGCACCACCAGTACAGAGCTTGCTCAGGAATGGCAGCAGGCAGGTGTGAGTGAATCTGCATGCACAGTGAGGCGAAGACTTTTGGAGGATGGCCTGGTGTGAAGAAGGGCAGCAAAGAAGCCACTTCTCTCCAGGAAAAACACCAGGGAGAGACTGATATTCTGCAAAAGGTACAGGGATTGGACTGCTGAGGACTGGGGTAAAGTAATTTTCTCTGACGAATCCTCTTTCTGATTGTTTAGGGCATCTGGAAAAAAGCTTGTCCGGAGAAGACAAGGTGAGCGCTACCATCAGTCCTGTGTCATGCCAACAGTAAAGCATCCTGAGACAATCCATGTGTGGGGATGCTCCTCAGCCAAGGGAGTGGGTTCTCTCACAATTTTGCCTAATAACACAGCCATGAATAAAGAATGGTACCAACACATCCTCCGAAAGCAACTTCTCCTAACCATCCAGGAATAGTTTGGTGATGAACAATGCCTTTTCCAGCATGATGGAGCACCTTGCCATAAGGCAAAAGGGATAACTAAGTGGCTCGGGGAACAAAACATCGATATTTTGGGTCCATGGCCAGGAAACTCCCCAGACCTTAATCCCATTGAGAACTTGTGGTCAATCCTCAAGAGGCGGGTGGACAAACAAAAACCCACAAATTCTGACAAACTCCAAGCATTGATTATACAAGAATGGGCTGCCATTAGTCAGGATGTGGCCCAGAAGTTAATTGACAGCATGCCAGGGTGGATAGCAGAGGTCTTGAAAAAGAAGTGTCATCACTGCAAATAGTGACTCTTTGCATCAACTTCATGTAGTTGTCAATAAAAGCCTTTGACACTTATGAAATGCTTGTAATTATTCTTCAGTATTCCATAGTAACATCTGACAAAAATATCTAAAGACACTGAAGCAGCAAGCTTTGTGGAAATTAATGTTTGTGTCATTCTCAAAACTTTTGGCCACGACTGTACACACCTGTTGCGAACGGCCCCAGAGTCTGCAACACCACTAAGCAAAGGGCACATCCAAGCAAGCAGCACCATGAAGATCAAGGAGCTCTCCAAACAGGCCAGGGACAAAGTTGTGGAGAAGAACAGATCAGGGTTGGGTTATACGAAAATATCTGAAACTTTGAACATCCCACGGAGCACCATTGAATCCATTATAGAATATGGCACCACAACAAACCTGCCAAGAGAGGGCTGCCCACCAAAACTCACGGACCAGGCAAGGAGGTCATTAATCAGAAAGGCAACAAAGAGACTGTCCCATAGAGTAGGCCAGAAGGCTAAACTGAAAAACCTAACCTCTATCAAATAAAAAGATGGCACAGCCGCAAAAGTACTTCTGTGCAAAGGTGTTTATTTACGTAGTGAATCAGGAAGAAAAACAACAGTACTGCCATCCAAAGTATACATTATGGGGATAGCTTTAAAACAATGCTGCCCCATGAACAGCTCAATCCAAAATGGTCCCCCCCCCTGAACTGAAAGAGAGGCTCCTTTTGTAGGGGAAGCCCCTCCTATCAGAACATACCCAGCACGAATTAATTTAGCAATTACCTTCATCAAAAGCCTACATTTTCCACTCAGCTAAACATAATGAATGATATACATTGCAACACGTTTCTCATGATACAATATACCAATATAACACATTTACAAAATCCCATCCCTACTGACATGGTGTCTTCCAATATGCCCATTCACATGAATGCGCCATTCATGACAGGCACAAAAAAAGCCAGCCCGATTACTGTAGCTCTGGTCCTTATCCCAGCATACCCGGAAGCTACAGAGATGGAGAGAGAGGAACAGAACCAAACAAACAAGGCGCGCATCCATAACATAATAAGATAAGTACAATAAACGTTGCTTAAATTAAACATGAATGCTTGTCTGTATATTATTTACACCATAAACTGTTACTGATGGGAGGTAAGAATAAAGTGTGAAATGTTTAACACAAGTTAACTTGTGTGTCGACCCACATTGTTAACGTAGCTGATAACGGAGCGATGAATGTGTGTGTGTGTTAGTGTACCGAACGCTGCCCATGGCAAAGAGACCAAAGATAACCCTGAAGGAGCTGCAAAGCTCTACAGTGGAGATTGGAGTATCCGTCCAAAGGACCACTTTAAGCCACACACTCCACAGAGTCTGGCTTTACGGAAGAGTAGCGATGAAAAAGTAATTGCTTAAAGAAAGAAATAAGCAAACACATTTGATGTTCACCAAAAGGCACGTGGGAGACTCCCCAGACATATGGAAGAAGGTACTCTGGTAAAATGAGACTAAAATTGAGCTTTTTGGCCATCAAGGAAAACTCTGTCTGGTGCAAATCCAACATCTCTCATCACGCCGAGAACACCATCCCCACAGTGAAGCATGGTGGTGGCAGCATCATAATGTGGGGATGTTTTTCACCGGCAGTGACTGGGAAACTGGTCAGAATTGAAGGAATGATGGATGGCGCTAAATACAGGGAAATTCTTGAGGGAAACCTGTTTCACTCTTCCAGAGATTTGAGACTGTGACAGAGGTTCACCTTCAAAGGCATTCCTAGTCGCCAACAAACATTTCTGGAAAAAACCCAACGATAAAGCCTATTTGTTTCATGCTGTTGGCAGGACAATGACCCGAAGCATACTGATAAAGCAACACTCGAGTGGTTTAAGGAGAAACATTTAAATGTCTTGGAATGGCCTGGTCAAAGCCCAGATCTCAATTTAAATGAGAATCTGTGGTATGACTTAAAGATTGCTGTACACCAGCAGAACCGATCCAACTTGAAGGAGCTGGAGCAGTTTTGCCTTGAAGAATGGACAAATATCCCAGTGGCTAGATGTACCAAGCTTATAGAGACCTACTCCAAGAAACTTGCAGCTGTAATTGCTGCAAAAGGTGGCTCTAAAAAGTATTGACTTTGGGGGTGTGAATACTTATGCACGCTCAAGTTTTCTGTGTTTTGTGTTATTTCTTGTTTGTTTCGCAATAAAAAAATATTTTGCATCTTCAAAGTGGTAGGCATGTTGTGTAAATCAAATGATATAACCCCCCCAAAATCCATTTAAATTCCAGGTTGTAAGGCAACAAAATAAGAAAAATTCCAAGGGTGTGAATACTTTTGCAAGCCACTGTACTGATTGGTTATACCTGTCTTCGTAAATCCCAGTCTTTTTACTAATGTGTCTCTCCTTAGAACTGAGCTAGGTACATCTATAGGCCACATCAAATTCCTGACAGCACACCTATGTGGCATATCATATTGCTAACCTCTGTAGCTACTCCCAAATACCTCATGTCATGCAAATATCCTACTCAGTGTGACAGGAACCACACCTATCAATATGATTGATGAGGATGTGTTTCTGTCGCTACTGAGTAGGATATTTGCATGACATGAGGTATTTGGGAGTAGCTACAGAGACTGTAGGCCTACTTGTTCAACACAGAGTTGGTTGGTGATACTACATGCTAGCCAAAAATAATATATTTTCTTGACATGCTAGAAGAAACAGACGCTATTTATCAAGTTGTACACAAGGCTTACTGTTGATATAGAAGTCCAAAATGTGTATGCAAAGGTTAGTGAAGTGTCCTCTGACATTTGCTCAGTCTTTGGTAGCTGTAGCCTGCTCCCGTATTATAGTAGTACTAGTGGCTCTCTGCCCTATGGGCGGTAAATTATTTGATCTGATTCATTCATTTCAATACAATTTAATCTTTGAGGACTATAACACACAACCACTCACCCTCACCCACACACCTCAGTCGCTCCCATCTGTAAACTGATGCTGCCCATCACCTCACATGATGGATCACACCTGACATGCAAATGTCAGCCATCAGTTATGACAACACTTTAGTATGATTGAAGAGAATCTGCTGTGCTCTGTGGGACGTGTTATGGATGGATAGGTCCCTGAGTTTTTCCTGACCAGGTCAGTTCAAATCTGTCACTTATTTAAATGATGCTGGTATTATTATCTAACAAGACAGACAAAGGTGTGTACTCAGCTTCAGCCTTTATTAGAAATAATAAAATGGAGGGAAAGTCTACAGACTAATAATTCTAGTAAAATCATTGCCATTAACAATACAACAGAAAATAGATGGAGGTAGTATTGATGATAAAAAAGGAATTATACCACAAATGTATCTGAAAATCTATTAAACAGTCTGTTTCCGAGGTAAAAACTGAAAATGCAATTTATCCATGATATACGATAACTACATTCAAACAAATGGGTATATTTTCTTTCTTAGATGCCTCAATTATATGAAATAGTTTACATTTATTCTCTGGTCCTTTGCTCTGTTGAATAAACCTTTTTTGGTCAGCATTTACAAACAGTGAAAAATACAATATCAGTTTTAAATAGATTTTGAGATCTACATTTAACAGTCCTGTTAAACTTTATACAAGTTTATACAGTTTAATTTTCATTATTTCCTTATCTACTACTTATCTCCTTTTTTAAAACGCTATTCTTACATGCTATATTACACAAGTATATATTTTTTTGCATTTTGACAAGTTTTAATATTGAAAGTGATGTATGAAATCAGATTAAATAAAACTAAATATCTCGCCGTTGCAATACTTAAGCGCAATGACATATAACAGGACACTTACGCTACTCCCTAACTTCACCCACCTTGTTGGCAAAACATCCCATCAGGGATGTATCTTCAGAACAGCATGTAAAACTACATGTTGGTTGTTAGCCTATCCACCACAGTGTTAAAGCTAGCCTCCTCTGCTACCCTGCCTCCTCTGTTTGGCTTTTGTGCGATCGCACTTGCTGACCATTTGCATGCAGTTGGAAACTTTCTCAATTTTGGTTGCAGGTTCTCCAGTTGCCAACTGTTCACATACTTAGTTTCTGACTGAATTTTGATAGCTTGGTCACTGAAAGTAGTGAGCAGTGTGAGGTCCCCGTTGTAGGAAGTCTCCTCTTCCAACGAGACCTGTGATAAAGGGCAGTTTCCCAGCCCTTTGGAGGTAGAGGAGGGGCTGCACATTTCACAGATCGCACTGATGGAGTAGCAAATGAATAGTGAAAAAATGGACCACAACCCAATCAGAGGACATTGTGCAAAAACGTAATTACAATAATAGGGTGGTAGTTCCCCATTGTAGACAATAGGAGAAGAAAAAGGATCTTCTTCATGTTATTTGTCCCCTTCCTCTCTCCTTCTCCTTGTCCACAACGTGGCGAAGCCCTGAGAACCGAGACCCGGTAAAATGACATCATAAACATCAGGATGAGATCCTCAACCTCAAGAGCATAGCTGACTGGAGACGTTCTATCTAGAAGCATAGACAAATCGCATAACGTTGGAAACTTCCTGAACTTAGATCAGCTCTATCACCAAAGGTTAAATTACTGAAAGTATCCTCCCTTTGAAAATGACTGATTTCTGGTTGCTTAGTTACTGAAAGTAGTGAGCAGTATGAGCACCCCATAATATGAAGTCACATCTTCCGCAGAGACCTCTGATACAGGGCAGTTTCCCAGCCCTGTGGTGGTAGAGGAGGGGCTGCACAAACCCACTCACCCCAGCAAAGATGAGAAACACAATTAAAGACTTATGTAATCTGGATCCCAAGTCCCCGTAAAAAGCTGCTACCTGCAGCATTGGGAGGTAGTTTATCACTATAGCTATTAGAATGATCAAAATAATCTTAAATTCCTTCATCGTCATGTTGTTTGTCCCCTCCCTCTCCCCTTCCCCCGGCCTGGGGCGTTTCAGAGTCCAGAGAACTGAGAGGTAGCAGAATGATATCACTAATAAAATCACGATGTAAGCGCTCATGGTCAGTCTAAAGTAGGGAGCAAGCAAACCCATGAAAAATATGTCCAAACAGAACCAGATCACAACCAACCAGACTAAAACAGTGATTCCGACCCTGTATCTGAGGGGTTTGTACTTCAGGTAGACTACAGGGTGGACCACCGCAAGGTAGCGCTCCACACAGACACAGCACTGGAACAGGGGCCGAGGACCTATCAAGAAACCAGAGAAAAATTGCACAGCAGACCAAAGAAAAACATATTTGAAGTTGTAACTCGCCAAAGATGTCAAACAGGCAGACAATCATTTCAGACATGGTCAGGTTGAGAGAGAAGAACTCTGAGGCCATCGTTCCTCCGGCTCCAGTCACTATCAGCCACAAGATGTAGAAAATTGGTGGGGAATCTCAGAACGAGGTTGATTGCATGGAACAAAACGAATAAGGTCTCCGGTTAAGATGTCAGGCCGGTGGTGTTAAATAAGAAATCTGGTTTTGTCACACTTGGACCACTGTCCAGTCAAATTGTCAAGTGCTACGAAGAGGGATATAGGCAAATTACAGTTTGCCCAGAACAGAACGTCACAGCAGACCTTTAAATGTACACAGAGAGCTAGCATCACTGACATGCACGTCAATCTCTCCTGGCTCAACATAGAGAATAGATTGACTGCATCACGGCTAATCTTTGAGAGCGGGCTTAACATGTACTAGCGCACACTCAGACCCCCATGCATACCCCACAAGACATGCCACCAGGGATCTCTTCACAGTCCCCAAGTCTAGAACAGACTCACAGTACTATACAGAGCCATGACTACACAGACCTCTACTACACATCAAGTAACTCAAACAAGCAGAAAAATCTGTTTAAAAAAAACAGATAAAACTGTGCCTTATGGAACTAAGTAGACTGTGAAAAGACACACACACACACAAAGGCACACACTCACCCACACTCAAACTCTACACACATGTATATTTTAATGTTGTTGTATGGTGATATTGTACATTTTGTGTTGTCGACATATAGTGGTGTAGTGATGTTGTGTGGTGTACTGTTTTATTTGGTTTTTGCTTGTTTATTTTGGAATGTGCCTGAAAGTGCCCAGACCCCAGGAAGAGTTGCTGCTGCCATGGCAACAGTTTGTATTTGTATTTATCATGTATCCCCATTAGCTAACAGCTAATGGGGATACATGATAAATACAAATACAAACTGGTAAAAGGTGTATTGTGATATGATTAAGGGGAAATAAAATACCTATTATGGTGTGGTTCTTTGTGTTTTTTCACAAGCTACTGTACATACTGTATATACATTTCTGGTTTCAATTCAAATTTGAACATTTTAAAATAACCTGTATTGATGCATGGTCCTTGTCCCCTTTGGTGTGGTGTGGTTGTGCCTGTCACAGATGCTGGACCTGGTCCAATCTCTGCTCTAACCGAACCGTCTCTGTGTCGTGACGTGACTATGATTAATCGGATGACTGTAATTATCTTATCAACTAATTATGTTTAATTGTTACTCAATGAAATGAATCATGTAACCATTAACTCATTAGGAATTCGGGGCACCACGGGAAAAGTTGTTTCACGAGTTACTATCTCCCGACTTAAACTCTAAAGATATATAGATATCTCTTACATCATCTCATCAGTCTCATTCTGAATGTCGCAAACTCCTTGATTTCTGCAAGAACCCTAACCTTATTGATGAATCAGCTATACACAAATTGGCTTAATTATTTATATACCAACTAAATAATAACACAGAATACACATACACACTTACATTATTTAAAAGTCCCTAGTGGACTGACAAGATATGACGGCTTGGTTGTAAAAGGGAGGGGTCAATAGAAAGAGAGAGAAAGGAAGAGACAAAGCGATTCAACTTAACGTTGTTACATTTGGAAACTACGCTCACGGAAATAGTCAAACTTAGCACCCTAACCCCCTCACATTCGGATAAGAAGTGCAATATACAGTTGACATCTGAAGTTTACGTACAATTAGGTTGGAGTCATTAAAAGTTGTTTTTCAACCACTCCACAAATTTCTTGTTAACAAACTATAGTTTTGGCAAGTCGGTTAGACATCTAATTTGTGCATGAAATTAGTAATTTTTCCAAAAATTGTTTACAGGCAGATTATTTCACTAAATCACAATTCCAGTGGGTCAGAAGTGCACATACACTAAGTTGACTGTGCCCTTAAACAGCTTGGAAAATTCCAGAAAATTATATCATGGCTTCAGAAGCTTCTGTTAGGCAAATTGACATAATTTGAGTCAATTGGAGGTGCACCTGTGGATGTATTTCAAGGCCTACCTACCTTCATCATTGTTAGCAATTTCCAAATGCCTGAAGGTACCACCTTCATCTGTACAATCAGTAGTACGCAAGTATAAACACCATGGGACCACGCAGCCATCTCACCACTCAGGAAGGAGACGCGCTCTGTCTCCTAGAGATGAACGTACTTTGGTGAGAAAAGTACAAATCAATCCCAGAACAACAGAAAAGGACCTTGTGAAGATGCTGGAAGAAACAGGTACAAAAGTATCTGTATCCACAGTAAAATTAGTCCTATATCAACATATCCTGAAAGGCCGCTCAGCAAGGAAGAAGCCACAGCTCCAAAACCGCCCTAAAAAAGCCAGACTACGGTTTGCAACTGCACATGGGGACAAAGATCATACTTTTTGGAGAAATGTCCTCTGGTCTGATGAAACAAAAATAGAACTGTTTGGCCATAATGAACATTGTTATGTTGTGAGGAAAAAGGGGGAGGCTTGCAAGCCGAAGAACACCATCCCAACCGTGAAGCACGGGGGTGGCAGCATCATGTTGTGGGGGTGCTTTCCTGCAGGAGGGGCTGGTGCACTTCACAAAATAGATGGCTTCGTGAGGGAGGAAAATGATGTGGATATATTTAAACAACATCTCAAGACATTAGTTAAAAGTTAAAGCTTGGTCGCAAATGGGTCTTCCAGATGGACAATGACCCCAAGCACACTTCCAAAGTTGTGGCAAAATGGCTTAACCTCTCTGGGAAAAAGCCAGGGAAAATGCAGAGTGCCAAATTCAAATAAATTACTTTAAAAATCAAACTTTCTTTAAATCACACATGCAAGATAGAAAATTAAAGCTACACTTGTTGTGAACCCACCCAATATATCAAATTTCAAAAAGGCTTTTCGGCAAAAGCAAACAATGCTATTATCTGAGGATAACACCTCCGTAAACAAAGAGAGAAAAGCAAATTTCAACCCTGCAGAAATAAAAATATAATTCATGCCTTTGACGAGCTTATTTTGGCACTCCAATATGTCCCATAAACATCACAAATGGTCATTTTGTTCAATTAATTCGATATATGTTCGATATATATCCAAAATGTCTAACGTTTATTTGGCACGTTTGATCCAGAAAAACACCGGTTCCAACTTGAGCAACGTGACTACAAAATATCTCAAAAGTTACCTGTAAACTTTGCCAACCACTTCAAACTACTTTTGTAATACAACTTCAGGTAATTTTTAACGTAAATAATCGATAAAATTAAAGACGGGATGATCTGTGTTCAATACAGGAGGAAAACAAACTGTAGCTAGCTTTCTGGTCACGTGCCTCTATTTAACAGGGCACTTCAAGTGACCCTCGTTCAAGATGGCCTTACTTCGTCATTACACAAATGAAAAACCTCAAACAATTTCTAAAGACTGTTGACATCGAGTGGAAGCGGTAGGAACTGAAAGAAGGTTGATTAGAAATCTGGATTCCCAATGAAACTCAATGAAAGGAGAGTGACCTCAAAAACAAATCTGAATGGTTTGTCCTCTGGGTTTTGCCTGCTAAATAAGTTCTGTTATACTCACAGACATGATTCAAACTGTTTTAGAAACGTTAGAGTGCTTTCTATCCAAATACTAATAATAGAATATCTTATCTTCTGGGGATGAGTAGCAGGCAGTTGAATTTGGGCATGCATTTCATCCGGACGTGAAAATACTTCCCCCTGTCACCAAGAAGTTAAGGAAAACAAAGTCAAGGTATTGGAGTGGCCATCACAAAACCTTGACCTCAATCCTATAGACAATTTTGGGGGCAGAACTGAAAAAGCGTGTGCGAGCAAGTAAGCCTACAAACCTGATTCAGTTACACCAGCTCTTTCAGGAGGAATGGGCCAAAATTCACCCAACTTATTGTGGGAAGCTTGTGGAAGGCTACCCAAAATGTTTGACCCAAGTTAAACAATTTAAAGGCAATGCTACCAAATACTAATTGAGTGTATGTAAACTTCTGACCCACTGGGAATGTGATGAAATAAATAAAAGCTGAAATAAATAATAAATAATTCTCTCTGGTATTATTCTGACATTTCACATTCTTAAAATAAAGAGGTGATCCTAACTGACCGGGGAATATTTTACTAGGATTCAATGTCAGGAATTGTGAAAAACGGAGTTTAAATGTTTTTGGCTAAGGTGTATGTAAACTTCCGACTTCAACTTTATATATTTACGCGTAGCTTTCCTTGATCGTCATCTATCTGTGTTGAACTCGATGACTCCTATGTTGAAGTTGTCGATTGATGTAAGGCTCTGGTTTGTCCACCAGTAGAGCTTCTCTGGTAGTATAGTGGTTGTTAGGACATATACTTCAGATGTACCAATGGTTGTCTGAAAGGGGTTGTCTTTCCCACCTCATGTCTTTTAGTTAAAGTTTTAGGACCACTTTTACATGCACAGCTGCAGACTGTGAATGTTCTGGTCTAGTTTTATCTTCTTCACTCGTGTTGAGGTTGAGCACTTCAGAGTTTCTAACCATTTCAATGTGTAGACCACGGCCCCACGTCTTTTGGTCTCGTAGTGGTCTCAATGATTGATTTTTCAGGGTTCAGATCCCGACAACTTTACACGTCAGTAGTAACCCGGCAATGTACTGGTCTCACAATTTTCAACCGTGTAGCCACCGCTCCACGCTGTCTGGTCTCGTCTTTAACCATTCGTAACGTCTGGCTCACATCGTCAGTCTGCTTGGTTTAATGTAAAGGCTTTTATCCTCGGGTAAAAAGAGGGCGTCCCATCATGCCGACACAATTTCTGTGCTAACTTAGGCGTGATTACTTACTGGGCACAAATTTATATGAAAAACAATTATCTAATTTAGAAGGCTAAAATCACAGTGCTATCTTCACAAATGTATTCTCACATTTAATCATATATTTTATACAACATTTAGATGTAAAGTTGATACATAGAATGCATACACTTTCAGAGTTACAGCTTCTTTGTTATACCATCCTTAATGACATCACAAAATAATAAACAATATGATAAGATTATTCTTTAGATCCCACGACCATTCTTAACATTTAGATGTCAGGTATAATGTTCCAATGTTTCCCTTTTATAGACGTAAAAGTTTTGGCGGCAAAAGAGTCTCTGGAACAAAGATGTCTTCCCATACTAGAGAGCCAAAGTGAGAGTTTCTGCAAACTATTAAAACTTGTTAAGGATAGGGGGCAGTATTTCCCCTTTGGATGAATTGTGTGCCCATAGTGAACTGCATCAAAATCTGTCCTAAATTGCTAATATATGCATATTATTATTATTATTGGATAGAAAACACTCTGAAGCTTCTAAAACCGTTTGAATTATGTCTGTGAGTATAACAGAACTCATAGGGCAGGCAATCTTCCAAACTAGTTTTGGATTCCTGAAAGTTGGGGCAACTTTGACGTCATCGCCCCCTCCCTTCCCAACAAGTTATGGATCTGGAAACACTTCCTATGTCTTCAACTAGATGTCCTCATTCAGTAGAAAGTGTAATGGAGCATTTGCTGTGAACTTTGACCTAATGGGAAGTAAAAGTACTAAGTGTCGCAAAGATTTCCATGTGCTTGCAGGCGCGTATGCGTTAGAGTGCTTCGTCTGTTCCAATCAGCCCCAGATGAACTAGGATGGCCCGGTTGGAATGATATTCGATCTGTATGATTATAACATCCTGAAGATTGATTCTGCACTTAGTTTGACCAGTTTCGTCGACCTGTAATATGTAATTTGGAAGTTTTGATGCAAAATTATTCTGGACCAGAAGTCATTTTTTGGGCATTTGAGCTGAAAGTGGTAGCAAATGCTGCTACATGGACACTAGAATTGAACATTATGAAACAAAACGATTTATTGTTGAACTAGGACTCCTTGCACTACATTCTGATCGAAGACCATCAAAGGTAAGGGAATATTTATGTTGTAATTTTGTATTTTTGTTGACTCCAACATAGCGGAGAAATATTGTTAAGTCTGAGCGCCGTCTCAGATTATTGCATGGTAGGCTTTTTCCGTAACGTTAAAAAAAATGTGACACAGCGGTTGCATTAAGAACCAGTGTATCTTTTTAATTATATGTAGAACATGTATCTTTAGTCAAAGTTTATGATGAGTGTTTCTGTTAACTGGCGTAGCTTTCTATAATTCCTCCGGACATTTTGGGGAATTTTCTGAACATGGCGTCAATGTAAACCGAGATTTATGGATATAAAATGCATATTATCGAACAAAACATAAATGTACTGTGTAACATGTCATATGACTGTCATCTGATGAAGATTTTCAAGAGGTTAGTGAATTATTCTTTTTTTAATCGTGCTTTTGTCCTTTTATCTTTTGTGGTACAAAATGGCTACGTTTTCTCTTTGTTTTGGTGGTGGTCTAACATAAATATATGCTGTGTTTTCGCCGTAAAACATTTTAAAAATCTGACACGCTGGGTAGATGAACAAGGTGTTTATCTTTCATTTGAGGTATTGGACTTGTTAATGTGTGGAGGTTAAATATTTCTATGAATATTTTTGCATTCCCTGCGCCACCGTTTCAGCTGAACGGGGGGGTGTAGTTCCTGTAGGGGAACCCATAGGCTTAACAAGTCTGTTAAGTGTTGTGGGAGAGAGGGGGGGGGGGGGGGTCTGGCTATCTGTCACCTTTGATCATCAGTAAGGAGAGAGTCATGACACCTGCCCCATCTGTGTGTTACATCACACTGATGATTTCATCACGGTGCATCCAAAATGTTATCCCATTCCCTACATACTGAACTTTTTTTGATCACAGCCCTTTATATGGTGAGATTTCAAATGTAGACCAGAACAAAAACAAGAGGGGTGTATGCCCCCCTGCCTGCCTGCACTCGTGTGAGGTAGGCAGGCAGGGGGGCATAGGCAGGCAGGGGGCATTTATCTTTAACCCCTAATTTTTGGCACTAACAGTCTCCATATACGTATACTTCCATTTATTTTTCAACTGGTACCGGTGGACATTAAGACGAGTCTTGTGAGGTCTGAAGGCATGCCAGAGCAAATGATTTTCGGGATGTCTCATGGTCAGATTAAAACCACTCTAGCTCTGTCATCCTTCACCACAGATGTGGCTGTGTGATAATGGCAGATGGTGTGGATTGAGACACATCTAATGAAAAGAAAAAAAGATATCTATCTTAAACAGAGATTTTTTTTAATGGAGATTTTTCTATTGTGCTAATTAGATTTCTAAATTAGCACAGACATCGAACTCAGGGGTTAATATTTGAAACTGCACATTTCACATGTCAAACTGCAATTCACATGGGAGGTTAATTAACACTTTAATCTGCTCACAATTGAAAAGGTGGTGTTAACATGTGAACTCTAAATATGAACATCTGGTTTCCCATGTGAAATTTAAGTTCAGCATGTGAAAACAGTTACTTCACATCTGAAAATATAAATTTGCCATGTGTTTTTTTGTAAGGGCTGCAAGCTGGAACAACTAATACAACACCATTTATGTTAAGTATTATGTCCACGAGAGATTAGGTCAGGTCAAATGCTTAACTTATTTAAATGATGCGTCTATTATTATTTAACAAGACAGACAAACACATATAGTTTAACTTGAGCCTTTATTGGAGAAGAGAAAATGGAGGAAAATTATACAGAGTAATAATTCCTCACACATCATGATAGTTTAGAACACAGTGAATAGCATTAGTAGTACTAATTATGAAAAAGTCATTAGACATTAGATTTTATGCAAATCAATCAAACAGTCGATTTTCCAAAGTAAAAACAAAAAAATGTAATTTGTCCATGATATACTAGAACTATTCATGCAAACGGGTACATTGTCTTTCTTAGAAGCCTCAATAATGAGAAATATAATTTATTTTCTGATCGTTCCACTATTGGATAAACCCTGTAGGGTTAGCATTTACAAACAGTGATACAAATATAATATCAGTTTTAAATGTAAAAGTGATAGTGGTCTATAAGATCTACATAGTTGCTCAGCCTCCACCTGCTTACAGAAAACTCTGACGTCAGTTATAAAGTCTATGGACATTAGCCATTCCTAAGAGAGTCATATAACATCACATTCAGTTTCTAATCATTTAAAAATAATTGCATTTAAAGGTCAACAAGACTAACTTATTGATTATAAACGGAAGTTTATAACGTTATTTTCATTATATCTACTACTTATCTATTTTCTTAATATTATTTGTACGTTATCTATCACACAAGTATGTCCTTTTCCACTTTCACAAGGTTTGATATTGAAAATGATGTATGACAGTAATCAAATTAAGTCAAACTAAATATCTTATCGATGCAATACGTCAGAGCAGTGACATCTAGCAGGACACTCACACTACTCACTACCTTCAGCTACGTTGTTGCCAAAACCTTCCCTCAGGGGTGTATCATCTGAACTGCATGTAAAACAACATGTTGGTTGTTAGCCTATCCAGCACAGTGTCAAAGCTGTCTAGCGAGACCCTCCTTCCTCTAATTGGCTATCAAGCGTTTGCATCACTGATCACTAAGATGAATTTAGAAACTTCCTTAACTTTGGTCATATCTCTCTAGCCGCCAACTGTCAAATTGCTGAATGTGTCCCCCCATTGGATATGACGGATTTATAGTAGCTTAGTTACTGAAAGTAGTGAGTAGTATGAGCACCCCGTAATAGGAAGTCATGTCTTCCTCAGAGACCTCTGATACACGACAGTTTCCCAGCCCTGTGGAGGTAGAGGAGGGGCTGCATAAACCCAGTCACCACAGCAACGGTGAGAGACACAATCAAAGCCTGGGGTAATCTGGATCCCAAGTGCCCGTAAAGAGCTGCTACCAGCAGCATTGGGAGGTAGTTCATCACTAAAACTATTAGATTGATCAAAATGATCTTAAACGCCCTCATCTTCATGTTGTTTGTCACCTCCTTCTCACCATCCCCCGGCCTGGGGCGTTTCAGAGCCCAGAGAACTGAGAGGCAGCAGAATGACATCACTAATAAAATCACGATGTAAGCGCTCATGGCCAGTCTAAAGTAAGGAGCAAAGAAACCCATGAAAATTGTGGCCAAACAGAACCCGATCACAACCAACCAGACTAAACCAGTGATTCCGACCCTGTATCTGAGGGGTTTGTACTTCAGGTAGACCACAGGGTGGACCACCGCCAGGTAGCGCTCCACACAGACACAGCACTGGAACAGGGGCCGAGCACATATCAAGAAACCTGAGAAAAATTGCACAGCAGACCAAAGAGAAACTTTTGGGAGGTAAAAAGACATCAAAGAAAGGACGTCAAAAAGGCTGACAATGATTTCAGACATGGTCAGGTTGAGAGCGAAGAACTCTGAGGTCATCGTTCCTCCGGCTCTGGTCACTATCAGCCACAGGACATAGACATTGGTGGGGAAACTCAGGATGAGGTTGATTGAATGGGACACAACGAATAAGGTCTCTTGTTGAGATGTAAGGCCGGTGTTGTTGACCACAGATGGTAAATAAGAATCCCCCTCTTCAGAAGTGTTCATCTCCTCTCTGGAAGCTGCTTCTGTGGGTAGAGATGCAGGAGTGAACAACTGGGTTGAGTCCTGGAATGGATCTCAAATGGCACCCTTTTCCCTACATAGTGCACTACTTTTGAACAGAGTCCTGTGCCCTATATAGGGAATAGGGTGCCATTTGGGACACATCCTGGTTGTGGGAGAAGAGAGACACGATCAGATCAGAAACACACAAATGCATCAAGAGAAGATGATCATCAAGTTGTCACTTGAAACACCTCCTTTACTCCAACTATATGATCAAAGACACGACAGACAAATATATGTATATAATGTCATACTGTGGTCAACATCTGAATATTCCAATATTCAGATTTAAGGCTGAAATTACATTATTGCATCTATCTATGAATTTTGAGGTTTGTTGGTATTTTGGTCCATTAATATTAGTATTTTCGAAAAGTAAATATACTCATGTCAAAATCTTGATAAAAATGTATATTTTCTTTAGTTTATCATACTACCTTCATCAAAATGTCATGAATATTAACCCCTTTAAAATACATCCATACATCCATTTCAAAGCTCACTAAATTAAACTACACATGATCTAAAATGTAATCTGTGTAATACCCGAAAGTAATTATTTATCAGGAGATGACCATCTATGACAAACAGAAAGTGTTTTTTATTTAAAATATATGAAGTATTCCCTGAATCTGCTATAGTGATGAAACCACTCTCGCCCCGAAAGGCATGTGCTTTGCCAGTGGCTGTGATGTAGGGTTCAGCCGGGAGTTGGACAGTCGGAAGATCAAATTAAATGTAAGGTGGGACATCCCAGCGTCAAGTGGTTTCAGATTTCACATCTTACATCACACAGGTGCAAAAATATACTACTTTGTTTTTGGGAACAAGGGCTATCGCTCAATTTAAGCCATTTCGATCTACGGTGTAGAACCGGTACCAAACCATGCAGGTTCCCTAAACAGGGGAATTTACATGTAAGCAGTTGTAAAAGCCCATTTCATAGAGAATGTAACAAAATGGATAAACAATTTTAATTGAAAAAATTATAATATTTGTGTCTACATTCAACCGGTAAAAGTTGATTGTGATATGATTATGGGGAAATAAAATCCCTATTATGGAGTGGTGCCTGGCCTTAAAATAATATCTTTCTACATCTTATTGTTTTATTCAGAAACATATATATTGGATATTAATTGGGGTTTGAATTCAAAAAATTACATTTTAAAATAAAAAACAAACATTTGTCTAACCTGTATAGATGCAGCGTCCCTGTCCTCTGAGATGTGATGTGGTTGTGCCTGTCACAGACGCTGGACCTTATCCAAATCGCTGCTCTACCCAACCCTTTCCTGCCCCACCTGTTTGTTTCGTCACATTTTTTATTTCAAAGTGCGTCCAAAATGACACCCCATTCCCTTTATAGGGCACTTCTTTTGACCAGAGCCCTTTATAGGGTACAGGGTACTATTTTGGACGCAGACCTGAGCATCAACAAGAGGAGAGTCTGCCCCCATTCCTGCATTCGCGTGGAGTATTTCATATTTCCCTTGACCTGACATGCAAATAGCCTGTTAACTCTGACTGGACTCAAACCCATCTAAGAGACACAAATATGTATGCAAAGACCGCTAATAGTTTTAATACGTTTTCTGACTTAATGATTGCCGGATTGTTTCCACTGTGTAAAAAGTAAAAGACATTAGTAATTCAACATAAGCATTTATTGAATATGAAGGATTCAAAAAAGAAAAAGAAAAACATGCAAAAAAATCTGAATTTAAAAACATTGAAAACATCTCATCTCTTTATTAAATTTAAACACAAAGATGCAATGTGAAACACTAGCAAGAATATTGTCACACCTACTCCATCTTCCCCGCCCTGGCCCTCGACGTCGCCAGTCTACTAACCAACGGCCCTAGCAACTATCATTACGCACACCTGGACCACATTATTTTCATTATTACTCTCCCTTTATTTAGCCCTCAGTAGCCAAAGGGAAGCACAGCCGAGAGCTTCCCATTGACACGAGCCTACCAGATGAGCTAAATTACTTCTATGCTCGCGTCGATGGCCAGTACGACTGAAACATGCATGAGAGCGGACGACTGTGTGATCACGCTCTCCGCAGCCGATGTAAGTAAGACCTTAAAAGAGGTCAACATTCACAAGGCCCCAGGGCCAGACGGATTACCAGGACGTGTACTCCAGCATGCGCTGACCAACTGGCAAGTGTCTTCACTGACATTTTCAACCTCTCCCTGTCTGTCTGTAATACCAACATGTTTCAAGCAGACCACCATAGTCCCTGTGCCCAAGAACACTAAGGTAACCTGCCTAAATGACTACCGATCCGTAGCACTCACGTATGTAGCCATGAAGTGCTTTGAAAGGCTGGTCATAGCTCATATCAACACTATAATCCCTGACACCTTAGACCCACTCCAATCTGAATACCGCCGCAACAGATCCACAGATGATGCAATCTCTATTGCACTCCACACTGCCCTTTCCCACCTGGACAAAAGGAACACCAATGTGAGAATGCTATTCATTGACTACAGCTCAGCGTTCAACACCATAGCGCCCTCAAAGCTCATCACTAAGCTAAGGACCCGGGCACTAAACACCTTCCTCTGCAACTGGATCCTGGACTTCCTGACGGGCCACCCGTAGGTGGTAAGGGAAGACCCCCATGAAATGGACAAAATGGCTACTTATTGCCATTGGGCGACCCATATACAAAATCGCAAATACCACTCAATTGGGTGGCAGTTGGTCAAAAACATATTGCAAGTGGAACATGTCAAATTCCGGGTGCCAACACTTTCGGTGTTGATTTCAATTTGGTGATGGTTTATCACTGTTTAAACCTATTAGAAATGGACAATAAGTCAGACATCAAGTCTGCCATCCATCAGTCAATAAGATATCATACTGACACCAAACCCACTTTGTTCAACTCATTAAGAAGCCAACTATCATTTCAGAGCAGGCCAAATTCACAGGGCCTTCTGTTAAAACCATTAAAAGATGTATAACAGGTAGTTACGTTCTAGCTGCGGGTCTAATACTGACATTATGTGTAGCTGAGCTGAGCTGAGGCGACCCCGGATCCCGAGTTTCAGCTTGATAGGTAATTCGGAGCAGAGACCTTAATTAGTGCTGAAAATTATATTTATATGTTCCTACGGGGTCCCTGAAGGAGCTATCGGACAGAAACGTGTAGGGTCCTTCTATGGGCAGAGGCGGTTTCAATGCATCAATGTCTTGTGATTATGGAACTTATGGAATTTTCGCAACATTAAAAATGAATTGAAGATAATGCAAATGGCCGAGGCTGTTTCTCGGCCTGAGAACCTTCTAGAGCCACATAACTCACAGTGCACTACTGATATAAGCTCTAGAACAGGTTTGTGCAGTTTCAGAGCTCTAGGTCTGATGGTTCTTTGATGGTTCGAACGCCAGTAACTATTGCAGGCTCTGTGTGTCTGTAAACCCCACACTGTGTCACTCCATATTGGCTGTGTGTGTGTGAGTACAGAAAATCACAGAAATCACATAGAGCTCCGAAACCCAGCGTAACAGATTTGACCTAACACACCTCAACTGGATCTATAACTTTTTTGAGAAAATAAAACACATTTGTTTAAGCATAATTAAATGGACGTTGTACGATTTCTCGTAAACTACGATAGATAAATGGCTGGTTCTATTTTTCCTTACACCGTAGGTTTATGCACTTTGACGTGAAGCGGTCAAATTAGCGCTGTATTACTATTTTCAATCTTTAATCCCAGAAAATGTGCATTAAGTCAAAGAGCGTTGTGGCCTCAACGCAATCTTGTTTCTGGCCTAAAAGTACATTTGGCCACCCCTGTGCTCACCGAGTTTCATCTTTGAAGTCTGTTCCATTTACAAGAAAAGGCCATGTCCATTTGGTTATAAAATGTCCATTTGCCATATAGAGTCAGTTTTATTTCTTATTATTTCAGGTAGGTATTTTTCTTAAGCTGCATTGTTGGTTAATGGCGTGTAAGTAAGCATTTCACTGTTGTATTCGGCGCATGTGACAAAATACATTTGATTTGATCAGTCACTAGGTAGTATTGTTTTTGATTCACGTACTGTACGCTTCTTATGTTTTGTTTATCGACATTTATCATTATTAAACTCACCTTCTGCACCTGTTTCCTTATTCCCGGCATATATACGTTACAGAATACTACCTCTACATATGGAAGCAGCAGAAGATAAAACCATCTTCCAGACGGTCAACAAACATGGTCATCTACTCCACCAACATCACGACCGGCTGGCGCAACTAGGTACGACCATGAAGGAGGTCCTCCGCATTCTCCTCCGCATTCTCCACCACCTCAACACCACCTCGACACCACCAGAGAAGATATTCGTACTATTATCAGAGGGCCTCCTATCACGAGTCGTCACAGTGAGCCAGTCCCCCAGCTTACCCAGGTCAGCAATGCCCGACTGTCCCTTACGGAGTATGATGGTACTGCATCGAAATATTGTGGCTTCTTACTCCAGTACTCCCTCTATTTTGCCCATCAGACGGAAGCCCCCACCACGGAAACGTCCAAGGTTGACACGGTCATGTACCTACTGACCGGGCAGGAGTTGGAGTGGGCTACGGCTGTCTGGGAGAGAAGAAAGGAGGAGCGGGGTTCCTACGAGAGGTTCATGGTTCTGTTCAGGATGGTCTTCGACCATCATCCAGAGGGCAGAGAGGGAGGTGAGCAACTTCTCCAACTCCATCAGGGTGCCCAGACCACTGCATAGTATGCCCTCACCTTTCGGACTGTGGTAGCCTCCAGCGGATGGAATGAGCCGGCGCTCCGCACCCTATTCCGGAGAGGACTGCACGAAGAGGTCCAGACAGAGTCGTCGTGTCGGGATTACGATCTTTCCTTGGTGCGCGACATTGCCCGCTATGTCAACTTCTGCTCCATATGTGCCCAAACAAAGTCTCCCTAGCATGGTCCAGCAGGTCCTTCCCCTTTCAGTGCCTCAGCGGCCTTGGTTCTGTCACTCCTACTTCCTCTCCCTCTCTCCAGTGCTCGACGTCGCGTGTCTACTAACCACCGGCCCTGGCAACAATAATTATGTACACCTGCTCCTCATCATTACACACACCTGGTCATCATTATCTCCTTGAACACTCCCCCTTTATTTAGCCCTCAGCAGACAGCAGTCACTAAGTAGTATTGTTTTCTCTCACGTTATTTTTCATGTTACGTCCTTCTGCATAGCTGTTGGCTGTTGCCTCCTCACATATTATAGTAGTGTTAGCAGCAACCCACTCTATGGATGGTAAATCAATGGATCTGATTAATTAGATTCAATATAATTTCATCTTGGAGGAATACAACACAGAATCACTCACCCGCACACACCTCAGTCGCTCCCGTCTGTAAACTGATGATGCCCATCACCTCACTTGATGGATCGTCCTGACATGCAAATGTAATCCATTGGTTATGACAACAGTTTAGTATGATTGAAGAGAATATGTCATGTTGTGTGGAATGTGTTATCGATGGATAGGGCCATGAGTTATTACCAACCAGGTCAGGCCAAATGTGTCACTTATTTAAATGATGCATCTATTATTATCTAACAAGACAGGCAAACGTGTGTACTCAGTTTCAGCCTTTATTGGAAAAAAGAAATTGGAGGGAAAATCTACAGAGTAATGTTTCAAATAATAGCTTTGCTATAAACAATACCAAAAATAGATAGAATGGTAGTTTTAATTATGAAAAAGTAATTATACCACAAGTTTATCTGCAAATCTATCAAACAATATTTTTCCAATGTAAAAACTTGAAATTCTATATACCCATGATATACTAGAACTACAGTCATGGTCAAAAATATTAGCACCATTGCATTCATTTTTAACTCACTATTTTATTTCACTGTTAATATTGCAGAATTGTTGTTTTTCATTCAGACTGAATATATCCATCTAAATCAGAAAATAAACAGAAATGGCATTAACGTAATTATTGACACCCTAGACTTAATATAGCTTTTGGTCAAAATAACTGCAATCAAGAGCTTCCTATAGCCATCAATGAGCTTCCTGCACCTCTGTACTGGCAGTTTGGCCCACTCCTCCTGTGCAAACTGCTCCTGTTCTCCCAGATTTGAAGGGTGCCTTCTCCCAACTGTTGTTGTCTCGCCACAAGTTTTTAATGGGATTTACTGTATATCTGGACTCATTTCTGGCCACTTCAGAACAGTCCAGCGTTTTGTCTTGAACCATTCCTTGATGCTTTTTGCAGTGTGTTTGTGGTCATTGTCCTGCTGGAAGACCCATGACCTTTGATGGAGACCAAGCTTTCCGAGACTGGGTCCGGCATTGCGCCCCAAAATGCCTTGGTGTTCACCTGATTTCATGATGCCATGTAGACGTTCAAGGCACCCAGTGCTAGAGTCACAAAGCAACCCCAAAACATCACTGATCCTCCTCCATGTTTGACTGTAGAGAAGGTGCTCTCATTATGTTTTCTGCAAACATAGAGATGATGTGCCTAACCAAAACGCTCTAATTTGGTCTCATCTGTCCACAGGACAGTCTCCCAGAAGGTTTTCGGCATGTTCAGGTGTGTTTTGGCAAATTGCAGTCGAGCTTGCTTATGTCTTTCTCTCAGCAGAGGGGTCCTCCCGGGGCTCCTACCATATAACCCCCTTGCATTAAGTTGGCGACGGACAGTGCGAGTTGAAACTGTCGTACCTTGTGTCTGAGGGTCAACTTGAATCTGTTTGGCAGTTGACCGAGGTGCTTTCTACACCATTCGGACAATCCTTCGCTGCAATCTTCCATCAAGGTTTCTCTTGCGGCCACGTGCATGGATGTTGGCAACAGTGGCGAGGGCCTTAAACTTCTTGATAACATTACATACGGTGGAAATAGGACCATCAAGGTCTCAGGAGATGGACTCGTAGCCTTGAGATTGTCCATGCTTGGCTACAATCTGGTGATAATTCCTCAGATAATTATCTGGTTTTCTTTATTTTCTCCATGTTCAGAATATTGTCTGGGCCATTTTAGGATTGTTTTGTGAAATAAGATAAGACTTGGTAAATTATTCATTTATTTTTGTTTTGTTCAACTGCACACCCAATACATACATATCTGGATACAAAAATGTTTTCTGCAAGAAATTATGCATTATTTGAAAAAAAGTGTCTATACCTGTGATTTCTGTTTGTCTGTTGCCAGTTCGTCTTGTCTTATCAAGCCTACCAGCGGTTTTTCCCCATACTCCTGTGTGTCATTAGTTCCTGTATTCTAGTTCTCCCGGATTTTGACCATTCTGACTGCCCTCACCCTGAGCCTGCCTGCCGTTCTGTACCTTTTGACACTGCCTTGGATTACTGACCCCTGCCTGCCCAGACCCTGAGTCTGCCTAGCATTCTGTACTTTACGGAATCTGCCCTGGATTACTAACTTCTGCCTGCCCTTGACCTGTCGTTTGCCTGCCCCCTGTTTTGTAAGTAAATGTTAGTTATTTTGAACTGTCTGCATCTGGTCTTATTCTGAGGTCTGATAGTAAGAATTGGCCATGACTGACCCAGCAGACTCGGGCCAGCTCTGCAACGCCGTCTCCTCCCAAGGAGCCACCATTGGGAGTCATGAGGAGTTACTTCGAGGTCTCGTGGAAGGATTCCAGACCTTGGAAGAACGTCATGACCATGCCTTGAATGCATTGCTGGAGCAATTCCGCGGATTATCTGTGATGCAGCCGGCCATGACAGTAACCCCCCAGTCCCTCAGTAACACTGCTATCAGCAGGCTCTCCCGTCCACCACGGTTTCACAGGAACTCTGATTACCTCCCCATGGACGCTTTGCTGGAGGGACAGGAACCTGATGGGCATTTCTCTCCCAGTGTTCTCTAATCTTCGAGCTTCCCCTTGGACCATTTGAAAATAGCGTATCTCATAACGCTATTGTCTGGGAGGGCTCCCGCCTGTGCTACGGCGGTGTGGGAACAACAACCTGCTGTGTGTTTCAGCTTGGAGGAGTTCATGGCTGAGGTAAAAAAAAAAAAAAAGTATTCTCAGTTTTCTGGGAGAGAAGGCAATACAGCTTCGCCAAGACTCTGCAGCTATCTGTTTTATGGGCCTGCTGTAAGCGGCCTGTATGCAGCCAAAATGCGATCAGAGATCAGCACTAGATCAGCACCGCCTCCTCAAGATTCTGAGCCTGCTTGGCAGGGTTGGTCCTGCAAAGCCAAAGCCCCCTGATGGGAGAGCATAATATTCAAGGAAATTCTCAAAGCTGCTAATGAGAACCTTGACGATCTGTACCTAGCCGGTGGGGATTCCGGTGGGGTGCCCCCACCCAGGCAGTGGCAGTGCTGGCAACACTAGCTGCAGTAACCCATGGGGAGGGGGTCTCACTCGGACATTCAGGAGAGGGGCCATATTATTATGGCCCTGGTGGCACAAAATCAAAGGTTTGACTGCACGGAGCTTGGGAATATGGTCACTACGGGGGGACCATGTTGTGGGTGTTTCAGGGGAAGGGGGTATATCTGACCTCTATCATCTAGGACATGACAATGGTTCTGCCCAATTTTCCCCAATTTCTGCCCAATTTTTTGATGTTTTGTATGTGCACATTTGTATATGTTTTGTATATGAATAAATCAAGACCTTTCTTGAGTTGGGCTCTGGGATGGTGCAACTGTTGAGAATCTTAGTCTATGGTTGTTATGGGGGAAAGGGGTTGAGTGTGTGTGGGAGTGTGTTTGTGTGTGTATCCCACAACTGTTGTTAGGGACAATATAGGATGATTCACAATAATTGTTTGCTATTATAATAATTGCTTGCCATAATGTAATTTTGGTAATGGCAAGACTGGTGAGAGGTACAAATTATTTACTACAAATATACTACAAATGCTACAAATATTAATAGCTAATTATGGAAAATAAGAAACAGGATTTTTTAAATTCGAAGTGAGGGCGATGGAAATGCATTTGGCGGTTGATCTGCTTCTGTTCTGTTGGTGGCACTGTGTGCTGTTTTCGAAGGATGGGTCCTGGTCTCCCCGGGGCTATGGGATCCGGGGGGTCGGTGGTGGTCTGCCGGGCATTGGGATGACAACTCAACTCGGGATGAGGAGGGGTTTTAGTGGGTGGAATAGTGGGAACCAATTGGAGGTTTACTTAGTAGCAATGAAAATATCATGGTACAGCTATATAGACAATCAATCATCATGTTACTTTTTAATGGTACGTTTACAATCATAGATTTTGATAAATATAATTTAAACTTGTATCTCATTATGGTCAATGCTGAAATAAGTATAGCCAGTTATAATTGTAATGGCTTAGCAGATAATAGGAAAAGACGATCAGTATTTACCTGGCTAAAAGAGAAGGAATATAATATATATTGTTTACAGGAAACTCATTCAACAATTTTAGATGACGTTTCATTGAAAAAGGACTGGGGGGGAGAAATGTATTTCTCTCACGGGCAAAGAAATTCTAAAGGGGGGACGATATTAATTAACAGTAATTTTTATATAAATGTGCAAATTGTCCAAACAGATCATCAAGGTAGATGGATTATTTGAAATATGTTATTGGACAATAAACATATATGGCTTATTAACCTATATGGTCCAAATAATGATGATCCAAGCTTCTTTGAAAATATATATAAAACAATGTATCAACTCTACAAGCAACACTAGACTCTATTATTATGGTGGGGGATTTTAATAGGGTTTTAAATACCTCTATGGACTGTAAAGGAAATCACACTACAAACTATCACCCTCAGGCACTTAAGGAAATCATGAATGTCGTGGACATATTGGAATTAGTGGATATATGGAGGCTTAAATACCCTAACCTAGTGAGATATACATGGCCGAGGCTTAAACAAGCTAGTCGTCTTGATTACTTTCTTATGTCATTCTCTCTGGCACCAAAAGTTTAAAAAGTGTTGATAGGGGACAGAATGCGGTCGGATCATCACATAATTAGCATATATATTACTCTTACAGAATTTCCATGTGGGCAAATCAAAGCCTACTGGATGATAACTTGTTTAAAATAATTTATAACTGACTTTTTCCAACATAACATAGGTACAGTAGAGCCCTTTATTGTCTGGGACACTTTTAAATGTGCTTTTAGAGGCCATGCAATTCAGTACTCATCTATAAAACAAAAGTCCATATTAACAAAGGAAATTGAAGGACTGAGAGTACAGTTAGGCAGGTAGACCACAGGCTGGACCACTGCCAGGTAGCGCTCCACACAGACAGGCAGAAGAAGATCTCAGACACGGTCAGTTTGAGAGCGAAGAATTCTGAGGCCATCTTCCCTCTCGCTCCATTCACTATCAGCCAGAGAGGACATAGACATTGGTGGGGAGACTCAGGATGATTTTTTTTCTGTTCCGGGCTCATGACATTTTTGTGATTTCAGACCAGGCCAGAGCTCAGGTTTTTGGTCAGACCGGGATAAAAATGTTCTGTTCTGATGAGAACTATAAACTCCATTTGGTGTCTCTTGTGCTGTCCAACAGTGTCAATTATGCTTGTGCTTTGAATTTTTGGCAACTTTGTTTGAAGTAAATACGCTAGGCTAAAGGTTCCATGCAACAACCTGTTCGAATATTGAGCATTTTATTTTTTTCCAATCTGCTGCTGCAGATGTGTATTTTGTGGAATTGCATTAGGGTGTCATTGGGGGGGAAATGTTTTATTTCCCCAGCTCTTGTCATTGCATTTTTAATGGTCCCAGGAGTCAGAGTTACCAGTGTTAATCCCTAGTGGGAAGGAATTCAGGTAAATATATTGAATTATGCAATACAAACAAAGAGTGTGGTTAGTATATATACAGTGGGGAGAACAAGTATTTGATACACTGCCGATTTTGCAGGTTTTCCTACTTGCAAAGCATGTAGAGGTCTGTAATTTTTATCATAGGTACACTTCAACTATGAAAGACGGAATCTAAAACAAAAATCCAGAAAATCACATTGTATGATTTTTAAGTAATTCATTAGCATTTTATTGCATGACATAAGTATTTGATACATCAGAAAAGCAGAACATAATATTTGGTACCAGAAACCTTTGCTTGCAATTACAGAGATCATACGTTTCCTGTAGTTCTTGACCAGGTTTTCACACACTGCAGCAGGGATTTTGGCCCACTCCTCCATACAGACCTTCTCCAGATCCTTCAGGTGTCGGGGTTATCGCTGGGCAATACGGACTTTCAGCTCCCTCCAAAGATGTTCTATTAGGTTCAGGTCTGGAGACTGGCTAGGCCACTCCAGGACCTTGAGATGCTTCTTACGAAGCCACTCCTTAGTTGCTGAAAGTTTAGGAGAAATAGGATACACATTTGTTTTCAACCCCAAATTTGCAATGTGCCATTTCGGGTGCAGACCAAAGCACCAACAAGAGGAGTGTCTGCCCCCCCACCGGCCTGCCTGCACTCGTGTGGAGTATATCATATTTCCCTTGACCTGACATGCAAATAGCCGATTTACTCTGACTGGACCCAAACCCATCTAAGAGCCCCAAATATGTATGCAAAGACCACTAATAGTTTTTACAAGTTTTCTGACTGCATGATTGCCGGATTATTTCTGCTCTACAAAAAGTCAAAGACATGAGACATGAGATGCAAAAAACACTTTTTGATAACCATTTAAATAATGTAGGTCTTATTTTCCCACACAGACACAAATATGCAATGTGAAGCACTAGCAAGACAATTGATAGGTAATCATCCCAGTTGAGAGGGAATTAATCAAACATAAGGTTGCAAAATTCTCATTCCCACCTGATTACGGAATCTTCTGACCAGGATTTCTGGGGAACCTTTCTGGTAAATTTACAGGAATATTGCAACCCTAATCAAAACACATTCTTGCCAGCACATCTACAACTAGCAACCTCTTTACAGACGATCACCAGTTGTAAACAAACAGGTTACAATTGGCTCTGTGTATCAGGTGAAACAGGTGAAACAACTCTCCTTCAGAGACCTCTGATACAGGGCAGTTTCCCTGCCCGGTGGAGGTAGAGGAGGGGCTGCACAAACCCACTAACCACACTGAAGAAGAGACACACAGATATGGCATATAAAAACGGACCCAAATCTAAGATACCATTAAAGGGTAAAACCACTACCCAAGGGAGATAGTTTGCCATCATAGACACCGTGATAATCAAAATGGTCTTAAACGACCTCATCTTCATGTTATTTTGTCCCCTCTCTCTCCCCTTCCCCTGGCCCAGGCTGTTTCAGAGCCCTGAGAACTGAGAAGCAGCAGAATAACATAAATGAAATTAAGACCAGAATTCCACCCCAAAACACATAAAATCATTGTTGTTGCTTTACAAACATAAAAGGTAAACAGTACCCAATCAAAACCAGCCAAACCAATCCAGAACACCCCACCTTGTATCTCAGGGGTCTGTACTTCAAGAAGAACACAGGGTGGACAACTGCCAGGTAGCGCTCAAAACATATACAGCACTGGAACAGGGGGCGGCCTAGGAACATAAAACCACTAAAGAATGATGCTATAGCTAGGATAGGAGGAATAGGGAGGTGTATGTAGACAAAGACAAAGACAGCACACAGGCAGTAGAGGATCTCAGATACAGCCAAGTTGAGAGCGAAGAACTCTGAGGCCATCATCCCTCTGGCTCCGGTTAGCATCAGGCACAGGACGTAGCCATTGGTGGGTAGACTCAGGATGAGTTTGACTGCATAACAGGCAGTGGTGACAGCTGCGTCATGCTCCAGATAGTGAAAGGGGACAGAGGAATTGGTGGAGGAGTTCATTTTGGAAGTAAACGGCTTTTACGTTCCAACGATCGCTATGGAAGAGAGAGAGGTGACAATAACATCACCACCATGTTAACTATTGACTATCAAAGGGACTTAGGGGGAAAAAATCACAATATCAGGCAATGTATGCACTTCCCGGTGAAAATAACATCAAACACATTGAAAGGAATTTAAATACAAACATTTCACTCAGTTACACAGATAATATCAGATCGAAAAATGTAATCTACCTGAACTCTGTGTTTGGTGTTTCCTCTCTTCCCGGTCTTTCTGTGACTCTCCTTAGAACTAAGCTAAATCATATACCTGCCAACACACCTGTGTGACATATCACACACCAAAGGACCACATGTCAAGCAAATGTCCTACTCAGTGTGACAAAAACCACACCTACAAATGTGATTGATGAGGATGTGTTGCTGTTGCTACTGTAGGCCTACTTGTTAAACACAGAGCTGGTTGGTGCTACTACATGCTAGACAAAAAATATAATATTTTTATGATATGTTAGAAGAAATGTTAGTTATTTTTCAAGTAGTATACAAGGCTTACTAAAAAGTCCAACATGTGTATGCAAAGGTTAATGAAGTGTCCTTTGACATTTTCTCAGTCTTTGTTAGCTGTAGCCTCCTCACATAGTATAGTAGTACTATAGGGCACTATACGGCACTCTGCCCTATAGACAGTAAATCATTGGATCTGACTAATTCGATTCAATACAATTTAATCTTTGAGGGATACAGCACACAACCACCCACACACCTCAGTGCTCCCGTCTGTAAACTGATGCTGCCCAGTCCCTCACTTGATGGACCACACCTGACATGCAAATGTAGAATATTGGTTATGACAACACTTTAGTATGATTGAAGAGAATATGACGAGTTGTGCGGAACATGTTAGGGACAGGGCGCTGATTTACTCCTGACCAGGTCAGGCCAAATGTGTCACTTATTTAAATGATGCTGGTATTATTATCGAACCAGACAGACAAAGGTGTGTACTCAGCTTCAGCCTATTAGAAATAAGAAAATGGAGGGAAAGTCTATAGACTAATAATTCTAGTAATATCATTTTCATAAACGATACAACCCGAAAATAGATAGAGGTAGTTGACGTTGAAAAAGTTATTATACCACAAGTTTTTTGCCAAATCTGTTAAACAGTCTGTTTCCAAAGTAAAAACTGAAAATGCAATGTGTCCATAGTGGTGGAAAAAGTATCAAATTGTCAAGTAAAGATACCTTAATAGAAAATGACTCAAGTAAAAGTAAAAGTCACCCAGTAAAATTCTACTTGAGTAAAAGTGTAAAAGTATTTGGTTTAAAATATACTTAAGTATCAAAAGTAAAAGTATAAATAATTGAAAATTCCTTATAAGGATCGGACCCTTTTTTTTAATTTTCAAGTTTGTGGAAATGTGAAATTAATATACGAGAATATTAGATCTGGTAAAATATAATACAAAGAAAAAAAACTTTTTCATAAAATTTGAAATGCAAGAGAAAGGCCACAATATATTATTCCAGTTTAGGCGCAATTTAAAGTTTGGCCACTAGATGGCAGCAGTGTATGTGCACAGTTTTAGACTGACCCAATGAACCATTGCATTGCTGTTCAAAATGTTGTATCAAGTCTGCCCAAATGTGTCTAATTGGTTTATTGATACATTTTCAAGTGCATAACTGCATTCTCCTCAAACAATAGTATTCTTTCACTGCAGTAGCTGCTGTAAATTGGACAGTGCAGTTAGAATAACAAGAATTTAACCTTTCTGCCCATATCAGATAGGTCTATCTCCTGGGAAATGTTCTTGTTACTTACATAATCATGCTAATCACATTAGCGCATGTTAGCTCAACCGTCCCGCGGTGGGGGGTCAAACACCGATCCTGTAGAGCATTTTCTTGTTTTTTAAATTTCCCTATTAGCCAAAGGCACACTCCAACATTCAGACATCATTTACAAACGAAGCATGTATATTTAGTGAGACTGCCGGATCAGAGGCAGTAGGGATAACCAGGGACGTTCTGTTGATTAGTTGCGCGAATTGGACCATTTTCCTGTCCTGCTAAGCATCCAAAATGTAATGAGTACTTTTGGGTGTCAAGGAAAATGTATGTAGTAAAAAGTATAATATTTTTGTGTGGAATGTAGTGAAGTCAAAGTAAAAGTAGTCAAATGTATAAATACCCCAAAAAACAACTTAAGTAGTAATTTAAAGTATTTTTACTTAAGTACTTTACACCACTGTGTGTCCATTATATACTAGAACTACATTCAAACAAATTAGCAGATTTTATTTCTTAGATGTCTCAATTATATGAAATAGTTCAAATTTATTGTCCGTTCTTTTTTGGATAAACCCCGTTTGGTCAGCATTTACAAACAGTGAAAATCTCATGTCAGTTTAAATTATTTTGAGATGTACATTTAACAGTGATAGTTGTCTATAAGATCCACAGTGTTGCTCAGCCTCCTCCTGCTTACAGAAAACCAATAGTACAGCCAATTGTAAGGTCTGTGGATGTTAGCCATTACTAAGAGACTCATATAACATCACAATCAGTTTGTCAATCATTTTATAATAATTGAATTGAAAAGGTCAACAGGACTAACTTAACTGATTATAAACTCAAGGTTCAAAACTATTATTTTCATTATTTCCACTTCTTATCTCCTTTTTTAAACGTTATTTCTACATTACCTATCACACTAGAACAGATTTTTCTTATTTGACACATTTTGATATAGAAAATGACGAATGACAAAAATCTGAGAGAGAGAAAGAGAGAATTAGAGAGAGCATACTTAAATTGACACAGGACACCGGATAAGACAGGAGAAATACTCCAGATATAACAAACTGACCCCAGCCCCCGACACATAAACCACTGCAGCATAAATACTGGAGGCTGAGACTGGAGGGGTCAGGAGACACTGTGGCCCCGTCCGACGATACCCCCAGACAGGGCCAAACAGGCAGTATATAACCCCACCCACTTTGCCAAAGCGCAGTCCCCACACCACTAGAGGGATATCTTCCTAACCGCCTTGTGGGTAGACAGAAAGACTTTTCCCAAAAACTCAATTAAATGCAAAGTAGGCTTACATGACAGAATGATTTCATGATTATTTGTATCAATTGGGTGGCGATTGTTTAGCAAACTCACCAATGAGCATGTTCTGCAGCAGTAGGCTAGACCGACACATTCAGCTCTTACTAGATGAGCAATTAATGGGGAATTACACAAGAAAATCTAAATGTGTTCGTTTTTTTGGCAGGGGGGGGGCCTCAAAATGGTATTCTGATGTGATTTAAGCATTGACATGGACTCAGAACGTCCATTTTTGTTGTTTCTCTATAAGTGTAATATTGAGAGTAATAAACAGGAGAAAAATCCCAAAACAGACAAATCTAACAGAGAAAACAGAATTCGGGAAAAAACTAAATATGATTTTATGGGGCCCCCTTAGAGTTGTTTTACTAACCATTATTTTACTAGTTATATTGACAGAAAAGACATCTCTTGTGCACCAATGACCTGGAGAAGAGTCACAGGGTGGAGAAGATGCTAGAAAAGGCTATGGACATTCATGGGAAGTCTCCGATTTATCACATATGAACATAAATGTGCGTGGTTCTCCGAATCAGCGGGTGGCTCCATGATTCCCTGTCTGGTCTATATCAGGGCCCTAACCCTGTGAGTGAAAGAGGGCGACCTGGCTCTACATATTTCACTGGTGTATAACTCACTGACAACGCCCCAAGTTAAAGCAGCCCAAGAGTTAACAAAAGACAGGAACTTTAATCACACACAGGAAAAGATGAATTTGGGTATGTACATGGGTATGGCTCTACTTACTTACTGACTTTATTGTCCCCATGGGGAAATTTTGTTGCAGTGTCGTGTACACATTTAAAGTGGCGTTTAAATACAAAACAAAATTGACAATACAACTTTCATAACAGTTACATGACAATAAATAAAGAAATAAAACATTTTTTTAAAGATATTACACCTGGCACATATGATTGTCTAGTTCTGTTTTTCCTGCTGAGGGGTGCCCTATACCTGCGCCCAGAGGGGAGTAGTTCAAAGTCCAAGTAGAGGGGGTGGCTTGGGTCTAAAATTATTTTGTGAGCCTTACGGAGGGCTCTGACCTTAAAGATCTCATCCAGCCCTGACTGTTTGACTCCAAGTACCTTGCTTGCTGTGGTAATAATCCTTCTCAACATATTTCTCTAGCTGACAGTGGCATTGCCAAACCAACAAACAATACAAAAACTTATAGTACAATATAGTATAGTCTACATTAAAAGATCCCAGCTTTTTGAGAAAGCTGTGGGGACCTATTTTGACTCACTGTGAGCGTTGGCTCAGGAAGTCCAACAGTTACAAAACCAGCCCTCCATCTGAGGAGAAGTGTCGAATGAGTCTCTGTGCCAGAATGTAAGGCTGGATTGTGTTGAAGGCAGAAGAAAAGTCAACAAACAAAACCCTGACATGGGATTTGGCACCCTCTAAATGTCTATAGACCATGTTAAGGAGGGTCAGAATGGCATCATCAACTCTGCTAGGCTCATAGGCAAACTGAAATGGGTCGAGAAGCTTCTGGGTGACACTGAAAATATAACTTTTCACAATTTTCTCAAGGCATTTCATTACTAAAGATGTCAAGGCGACAGCTAGCGGCCTTTACCTTCTACACAGATACCATCCCTTTATTTTTAGTCTGGATAATACTCGCTAGCCTAACAGTATCGGACTGTCTCTCCACTACAACGGAATCCTGCCGGAATCCCTGGACCATTACTCCTGATCTTCACAGCTAGCTAGCACCCACTGAGTTACCCAGTACCGAAGCTATCCCTGAGGCCCACCTCCCGGCCTACTCAGTTGTTCACCCGCACTCCACCCAAACACGGCTAGAACCCACTACTCCACCGGATCCTTGCCGTAAGCTCTGGACCTTGGCACCGGATCACCGCTGCTACCAAGTGACTATAGTGGCTAACACCCCTGCCCCGAAGCTAGCACCAGTTAGCCGTGAGCCAGGCACATCTCCCGGCTAGCAAACTAAATTACTACAACTACAATACCTCTTTCGCCATCTAGCTTGGATCCTTTGTCGACACGGCGCCCCGCCGCACCACCACGACTGGTCTGCCGAAGAATACTCCATCCGCTGTGCCTTCAACCGGCCTCCATCGGAGCAGACGCTTCTACTAGCCCCAGGCTACTAACTTGAAACGCTGTCGCCCGCGTGCTAGCGTAGTAGCCTGCTATCGACCCCCCTCCCCTCCCAGCTGTGCCCAGCACACTATTTGTGAATTGAGTTCAGAGCTTCAGAGTTCATTCTGTTAGGTGACCTAAACTGGGATATGCTTAACACCCCGGCACTCCTACAATCTAAGCTAGATGCCCTCAATCTCACACAAATCATCAAGGAACCCACCAGGTACAACCCTAAATCTGTAAACATGGAAACCCTCATAGACATTATCCTGACCAACTTTCCCTCCAAATACACCTCCGCTGTTTTCAATCAGGATCTCAGCGATCACTGCCTCATTGTCTGTATCCGCTATCAAACAACCACCCCTCATCACTGTCAAACGCTCCCTAAAACGCTTCTGTGAGCAGTTCTTTCTAATAGACCTGGCCCGGACATCCTGGAAGGATATTGACCTCATCCCGTCAGTCAAGGATGCCTAGTCATTTTTTAAAAGTAATTTCCTCACCATCTTACATAAGCATACCCCGTTCAAAAAATGCAGAACTAACAACCCCTGTTACCAGCCTGTTCAACCTCTCTTTTGTATCGTCCGAGATCCCTAAAGATTGGAAAGCTGCCACGGTCATCCCCCTCTTCAAAGGGGGTGACTGCCTAGACCTAACTGTTACAGACCTATATCCATCCTGCCCTGCCTATCTAAAGTCTTCTAAAGCCAAGTTAATAAACAGATCACTGACCATTTTGAATCCCACCGTACCTTCTCCGCTGTGCAATCCGGTTTCCGAGCCGGTCACGGGTGCTCCTCAGCCACGCTCAAGATACTGAACGATATCATAACCGCCATCGATAAAAGATAGTTCTGTGCAGCCGTCTTCATCAACCTGGCCAAGGCTTTCGACTCTGTCAATCACCGTATTCTTATCGGCAGACTCAATAGCCTTAACTCTTTTCTCTGTATATATCAATGATGTAGCTCTTGCTGCGGGCGAACCAAATGCATGCTTTTCAACCATTCGCTGCCCACACCCGCCTGCCCGACTAGCATCACCACCCTGGACGGTTCCGACCTAGAATATGTGGACAACTATAAATACCTAGGTGTCTGGTTAGACTGTAAACTCTCCTTCCAAACTCATATTAAACATCACCAATCCAAACTCAAAATCACACTTCACTACTTTTAATCCAAAATCACACTTCACTACTTTTAATCCAAAATCACACTTCACTACTTTGATTGGTGCAGCAAAACCACAAGTGTCTATCCTATAATGAACAGCAACTTGTTAATATATTTTGTTGTGCTGTTACATTTGTATTGGTGTTTCATGTGTGATGCACTGTTGTTACATATCCTTCTTTGGATGTTGAACCTAAACAAGCACTTCCTCACTAGGTCCGGAATGATGTCGAAATAGGGGCAGATGTGCCTTCTGGTGTTCGCCTTTAAAGTATTTGTACAAATCCCTTATCTTTTTATGTTTGGAAAGAGCACTGAACTGAAAGTAGAATTGGACAAATAAACTAACTCACTGGCATTTAATCAGTGTACCGCAATTAATAAGAAAGTGTAAATCTGTCATGGGTGCATTCATTGCAATGGACACTGACAACATATTTTTCAGAGGAGTATGCTTTAATTAAAGGAAAACCATTATTTCAACAGGTGATATACAGGGTATATCAACTTCAATTGACAAGAAATAGGAAAATAGTTTAAATTCAAATGTAAAATAACATTTTGGACATTTACTTCGGAACAATAGTTGGGGCTAATGAGTGACGCAGCGGTCTAAGGCACTGCATCTCAGTGCAAGAGGTGTCACTGCAGTCCCTGGTTTGAATCCAGACTGTATCACATCCAATTGTGCGCTATCCCATAGGATAGCGCACAATTGGCCCAGCGTCGTCCAGGTTTGGCCGTCATTGTAAATAATTATTTGTTCTTAACTGACCTGCCTGGTTAAATAAATACACATTTATTGAAATATGGATGCGTTTTAAGATTATATTTCTCACCGATAACACCCCTCTTCAGAATTATCCAATGTGTTTTATTCTTCCTTCATTTCACAATTTCACACTTCATTTTAGCGTTTTTTCACCAAAGCTACACAGAAAAACCTCCCAGCAGATGTCTCTGTTACTCCATAATTACTCTTCTACATGAACTGCTGAGCAAAATAAGAAGACGTTTATTTATTTTTATTTAACCTTTATTTAACTAGGAAGTTAAGTTAAGAAAAAAATCTTATTTACAATGACGGCCTTTGGTATTTCCTTACACAAACAGGGAAGAAACCATCTTTCAGCTATCACAGTTGACCAATTGGTGGAAGCATTGGACTTGCAGTGTTTCACAATCTCAAAGCGGAGGTGAACATGTACACTGAAAACATTGATTTTATAGGTAGCGTATGCTGAAACAGGTGCATAAACTACACCATGGGCATTAATGTGGAGTTCCCCCTTTGCTGCTATAACAGTCTCCACTCTTTTGGGAAGGCTTTCCACCAGTGGTGTAAAGTACTTAAGTAAAAATACTTTAAAGTACTACTTAAGTCGTTTTTTGGAGTATCTGTACTTTACTATTTATATTTTTGACTACTTTTACTTCACTACATTCCTAAAGAAAATGTTGTACTTTTTACGCCATACATTTTCCCTGACAACCAAAAGTACTCCTGTCATTTTGAATCCTTAGAAGAACAGGACAATTGTCAAATGCATGCACTTATCAAGAAAACATGTCGTCATCCCTACTGCATCTGGCCTGGCAGACTCACTAAACACAAATGCATATTTTGTGAGTGTTGAAGTTTGACCCTGGTCATTCATACATTTTTAAAACAAGAAAATGGAGCCTTCTGCTTTGCTTAATATAAGGAATTTGAAATTATTTATTGTTTTACTTTTAATACTTTAGTATATTTTAGCAATTACATTTACTTTTGATACTTTAAGTATATTTAAAATCAAATAATTTTACTCAAGTAGTATTTTACTGTCTGACTTTTATTTGAGAGACTTTCTATAAAGGTATCTATACTTTTATGATAATTGGGTATTTTCCCACCACTGGTGATTTGCCTGCACTGTCGGCTACAATCTCGAACAAGCCCTGCATTTAAAAAGTATTCCAAAAACGCCACTTTTTTTTCCCAAATGAAGGAAAGGGAGGAATCTGTTTTTTCTTTTGCCCTTCCTTTTTCGGAAAATGTAACCAATTATTGTTCCTTGTGTGTTTTCAACTGGCCAATCACCACCATTTCACAAAAGAGGCGGGACTATTTCCAAGGATTCGTCCGCATTGACCTCGGCCACATCCTTCGTGCCCTTTAATTCGCAGTTTACACATTGGCAGACTGGAAATTTATCCAGCGAGTTTTATTTTACTTGTATATCTAAATTAGAAAATGGCGTTGCTAACACCTCTCCTTGCATTCCTCTACCACTTGCCGCAGGTGTACAAGTGGCTGCTAAAGCCATACTATGTCGCGTCTCTGTTCATGTCAGTCGCGTTTCTCATGATCCGCAAGACGCCAGGCATCTGCGAGCATCTTTCGACACAACGAGAGGATGGCAACCCCTGCGACTTTGACTGGGTCAGTATTGAATGGTGTAACAAATGGGGATTGAAAAATGGTAGGAAGGATACACGTGATTAGGCCGAGATAAAGACTGGTTAGATTGCCAACGAGCTAACGTTAGCTATCCCATGCTAAATGTGATGACAGAGTGGGAGTTTAGTTCGCTACATGAATGGCCATTCTGAAATTCGGTGGGAGCTGGCCTGGGTTCGACACTGAAAGATGCTATATAGACTGTAACCCGAAACTAAATCGGAAAGTAACAGTCAGGTGATGTGAGACAGAGCCGTGCAAAGGGTGGGTGTACTGGGGAGTTTGCAGGTGCGTGCCCCCCTCTCATACTAGGCTACCAGGACCTTGTTTTTTATTTTTTTTTATCTCGGGCTGAAAGTGCCACTACCACCATGAGTGCACACACCAAAACCACCCAAAAAAGTACACGGGCAAAAACTGGAGTTAGTTGCACGCCTGCCCCGACCCTGTAATGTAAAGCAGTAGATTAAACGTCAAAAGACTGAAATGCCCTGACCTGTATGTTTTATTCTATTCTCATGTTCCACAGAGAGAAGTGGAGATTCTTATGTTCCTCAGTGCCATCGTCATGATGAAAAACAGAAGAGCTAGTAAGTATCAGCCCTGAACTAGAGCCCTGTCAGAGATCTAGCTAGCGTACCCATACTTTTATGACCCATTCTCATCTGTTTACTTACTTAAAAACAGAGGCGCACACATCGTTATACAAAAATCCTTGACCAATACAGCAGCTCACTATCGCTAATTCACTCCATGTAAATGTTTCATACAGAGCTAAATTCAAAGGCTAATCATCAGCGGAGTTGTACCTGTCTGCGTTTAGACACTATAATACTGACCCCCCATCAGTTGGTCATCATCACAAGTTACCACAGCCACATAGCATTTTAGAGTTTATTAGTCACATGCACAGGGTCACACACACATGATTGCAGGGTACAGCTGACTAGTGGTGGCTATTCAGCAGCCTGGTGGTCTGTGGGTAAATGCTATTGGCCAGTCGTCAGTTTTTGCCATGACGGTCCTGTACTGACTACGTGTTGGAAGCGGGGAGAACAGGCTGTGGCTTGGGTGGCTGAGGTCATAAACCCCGCCTATTTCTATTGATCTTCGCAGCGGTCTAATGTACTACAGACCCTGGTTCGATTCCAGGCTATATCACAACGGGCTGTGATTGGGAATCCCACAGGGCGGCGCACAATTGGCCCAGCGTCGTTAAGTTTTGGCCGGGGTAGGCCGTCATTGTAAATAAGAATTAGTTATTAACTGGCTTGCCTAGTTAAATAAATACACAAAAGTCTGATTTTAACCTTAACCATGCTGCCAACCATATGCCTAACCTTAAATGAAGACAAAAAAAAACACATTTTTGTTTTGATGAATGTTTATGATATAGACAATTTTGAGGCTGTTGTATCTAGGGGAAACACCCTCAGTTTGAGCTAGGGGTCTCCTTCAGCAGGCAGACATGTTTGTTTTACATGACATTCAACACATGGCTACCATTTCCGTTAAATGATTGGTACCCACACACATTGCTAGCGAAGTTTCACTTTTGTATCCACAAGGCTAACATTTCAGACACTTAAACTTTGTCTGAGCAAATCGTTTGGTGTAAAGCCAAATATTTTTTTGTTCTTGGTTACTGCTGTATATTCATGATACTGTTCTAATTATTCATCCAATCTACTATGGCAAATATCTTGTCCGCACAGCCCTACTTAAATTAATACTTTTTAGTGTTGTAAACGGACTGTTTTAATAGATCGTTCATAGGAAGAAATGATAAGGCTGTGTTGTCTGTCGACCTTGTGGTGTCATTGTGGTGTTTACGTTATTGTAGCTCTGTTGTTGGTCGTTGGCGCTCCCTTCGTCTTTCATCGGCCTGTCTCCCCCTCCTCCCTAAAGTGAATCCCTCACTTGTTAGGCCTCAACTGTTAACTGTCCCTCTTTCTCAGGCTCAAAGTTTTTACACTTTTCTTCATAGTTCTTCGTGTCACTCCTTTACCTGTCGTTTTACAAAACAGTTTGTTCCTGCCTTCTATTCACGTCGGTTCTTTCTCTGTCGCTCTAAATGTTATTGTTCTTTGCGTTTCCTCCCCAAGTTCACTCTTGTCTTCAACCTGCAAATTGTCCTTATTCTATGCCATAGTTTCTTTTTTTTTTTAAAGATGAAAAAAAGGTTGTTTACTTGATTTAACCCCTTCTCTCCATTTCTCATTGTCTCAGTAACTGTGGAACAGCATGTGGGGAACATCATTCTGTTCAGTAAGGTTGCCAACGTTATCCTCTTCTTCAGACTGGACATCCGCATGGGCCTGCTCTACCTCACCCTCTGCATCGGTCAGTACGCACACTTGCGCCACACAATGTGTGCATGCATACACACTTTGTTCATACATACACATACATGGATACACACACACGCACTCCTGTACTGTTGTGGTAATTAATTATACCGGTAAATGCCTAGTTAGATGACATGACCTATAACCTGATGACCCCTCATTCGGCTCTCTGATTGGCTGATTGTGTGTTCCAGTGTTCCTGATGACCTGTAAGCCTCCTCTCTACATGGGCCCAGAGTACATCAAGTACTTCAGTGACAAGACCATAGATGTGAGTACCATAGATTTCCTCTAAGGCTCTACTGTGACTGACAATATTGCCATGTTAGTTTGAAAACAACACAGATGCGTGTATCATAAATGATACTTTCACAGGATCGCCGAAGGTGACACCAGTTAGGTTGTTTTTGACATTTCAGTTGAAAGTATTTTCATCAGGTGATTTCAAAACCGATCCACGCAGACGATGCTTTTATTGATTGAAATTGGACTTTTAGTGAAACTGATGGCTGACTTGTGACTCTGTTGCAGGACGAGTTGGAGAGGGACAACAGGGTGACGTGGATTGTAGAGTTCTTCGCTAACTGGTCCCCGGAGTGTCAGTCCTTTGCCGCCGTCTACGCAGACCTCTCCCTCAAGTAAGACGGCGACTAATCTTCACTATACACGACGAAAGTCTCCATTTTAATGCATTGCACCATAAACCCATAGCGTCAATCAACATCCTCTCCTGGATTGTGTTCCCTATTAGTATCACCTGTCAGTTTGTGGTGCGACTGAAGTGGTACTGCTATTGCTGCGAGTTTGTTGGGAAATTGACGTTTTCTCTCTCATGGTTACAGGTATAACTGTGCTGGGCTCAAGTTTGGGAAGGTGGACATCGGCCGGTATGGAGACGTGTCTAAGAAGTAGGTCCCTTTTCTCATTCACTCTCTTTCCTCCTTTCTCTCTCTCTGCAGATTGGATTATATTTAAGTGAAGTAGATTTCTGATTGAACGTCTCTGATTTTGAAACATTGTAATCGCTTCCCATCCTCCATCGCTCTTCTCCAGGTACAAGGTGAGTACCTCGCCCCTCTCCAAGCAGCTGCCCTCGCTGCTGCTGTTCCAGGGGGGCAAGGAGGTGATGCGACGCCCCCAGGTGGACAAGAAGTGTAGGGCCGTATCCTGGAGCTTCACTGAGGTGAGAGGAGTGGTTTCAAAGCAGAACATAGAAATGCGCACACACCAGGGTTTCCGTTAGCTGATAACAGCTGACTTTTAGTGTGTGTGTGTGAGAGAGTTTGCACCAGCCCATTGACTGGGAGAGGGGAAAATCGTAGTTATCGGTCTAAGTTAATTAGCATCATTTAGTGTACAGTATATTCGCTATGTATTTTCTCACACTCGTATAGGATACAGCGCCTTTGAGTGGAAAAATCTGTCAGACACCGTGAGAGCTGCTACAGCATCTCAAACAGAACATGCATACATAGGGCAATGGAAGGCATGCTCTTCAGCATGTCACACACCACTTTGCAATGAACTGGAGGCAGTATGCATTTTGAAAATATATACTTCATTTTTTCGAAAACCTGAACGCTTTAATAATACATATTGAGGCATGTCTTACCTTGCTTCAAAGTAGCCTAGCCAAAATCAGACCATCTTTGAAGGCAGGGGTAATTAGCGGGGTATTTTCCCCGCTAATTTCATTATGGAAGGAATGTTTGTGCGTAGCCTACTGCCTTGTTTGCATTGCTGCTCTTAAAATGTAAAGAAATACGTTTATCAACATTTTATGTTAAACGTTCTGATCTGTTGCATCAGACTCATTGCGTTAACTTTATTTTTTATAAAGCCCAGTACTGGTTGTATGGATTTGGGACCTAACGTCCCCCAACTGTTCTGGAGTCTGTTTGGAATAGGCTATTTCTTTCTCGACAAGCTGATTTTAATAGAATAGTTTAACCTTTTCTGCTATGCGGGACAGAAGATTAACATAGGCTAAGTGATTTTGCTGTTCGTTACTCGTCTTGGCTGAGGAAAAGTAAATGTGGACAGTCATTCTAACATCCTCAGTGCACATCAGAATGAGGTAAGAAGGACCTCACATTGTTGTGTCCTTGACTTCTGTTAATGAATTACCATCTAAATGTGATTTGTCATTCTGAGCACCGTGTGGACGCCCTAATCCGGTTACGCACCCAATCAAATCAAATGTATTTATATAGCCCTTCGTACATCAGCTGATATCTCAAAGTGCTGTACAGAAACCCAGCCTAAAACCCCAAACAGCAAGCAATGCAGGTGTAGAAGCACGGTGGCTAGGAAAAACTCCCTAGAAAGGCCAAAACCTAGGAAGAAACCTAGAGAGGAACCAGGCTATGTGGGGTGGCCAGTCCTCTTCTGGCTGTGCCAGGTGGAGATTATAACAGAACATGGCCAAGATGTTCAAATGTTCATAAATGACCAGCATGGTCAAATAATAATAAGGCAGAACAGTTGAAACTGGAGCAGCAGCACGGCCAGGTGGACTGGGGACAGCAAGGAGTCATCATGTCAGGTAGTCCTGAGGCATGGTCCTAGGGCTCAGGTCCTCCGAGAGAGAGAGAATTAGAGAGAGGACACTTAAATTCACACAGGACACCGAATAGGACAGGAAAAGTACTCCAAGATATAACAAACTGACCCTAGCCCCCCGACACAAACTACTGCAGCATAAATACTGGAGGCTGACACAGGATGGGTCAGGAGACACTGTGGCCCCATCCGAGGACTCCCCCGGACAGGGCCAAACAGGAAGGATATAACCCCACCCACTTTGCCTAAGCACAGCCCCCACACCACTAGAGGGATATCTTCAACCACCAACTTACCATCCTGAGACAAGGCCGAGTATAGCCCACAAAGATCTCCGCCACAACCCAGGGGGGGCGCCAACCCAGACAGGAAGATCACATCAGTGAATCAACCCACTCAAGTGACGCACCCCTCTTAGGGACGGTATGAAAGAGCCCCAGTAAGCCAGTGACTCAGCCCCTGTAATAAGGTTAGAGGCAGAGAATCCCAGTGGAAAGAGGGGAACCGGCCAGGCAGAGACCGCAAGGGCGGTTCGTTGCTCCAGAGCCTTTCCGTTCACCTTCACACTCCTGGGCCAGACTACACTCAATCATATGACCCACTGAAGAGATGAGTCTTCAGTAAAGACTTAAAGGTTGAGACCGAGTTTGCGTCTCTTACATGGGTAGGCAGACCATTCCATAAAAATGGAGCTCTATAGGAGAAAGCCCTGCCTCCAGCTGTTTGCTTAGAAATTCTAGGGACAATTAGGAGGCCTGCGTCTTGTGACCGTAGCGTACGTGTAGGTATGTACAGCAGGACCAAATCAGAGAGATAAGAGCAAGCCCATGTAATGCTTTGTAGGTTAGCAGTAAAATCTTAATCAGCCCTTGCCTTGACAGGAAGCCAGTGTAGGGAGGCTAGCACTGGAGTAATATGATCAATGTTTTTGGTTCTAGTAGCCGTGTTTAGCACTAACTGAAGTTTATTTAGTGCTTTATCCGGGTAGCTGGAAAGTAGAGCATTGCAGTAGTCTAACCTAGAAGTGACAAAAGCATGGATTAATTTTTCTGCATTTTTTTCAGAAAGTTCCTGATTTTTGCAATGTTACGTAGATGGAAAAAAGCTGTCCTTGAAATGGTCTTGATATGTTCTTCAAAAGAGAGATCAGGGTCCAGAGTAACGCCGAGGTCCTTCAGTTTTATTTGAGACGACTGTACAACCATTAAGATTAATTGTCAGATTCAACAGAAGATGTCTTTGTTTCTTGGGACCTAGAACAAGCATCTCTGTTTTGTCCGAGTTTAAAAGTAGAAAGTTTGCAGCCATCCACTTCCTTATGTCTGAAACACATGCTTCTAGCGAGGGCAATTTTGGGGCTTCACTATGTTTCATTGAAATGTACAGCTGTGTGTCATCCGCATAGCAGTGAAAGTTAACATTATGTTTTCGAGTGACATCCCCAAGAGGTAAAATATATAGTGAAAACAATAGTAGTCCTAAAACGGAACCTTGAGGAACACCGACATTTACAGTTGATTTGTCAGAGGACAAACCATTCACAGAGACAAACATGATTATTTTCATCATTGTGTCAAGAGATATAGTACTAAAACACTTGAGCGTCTCTCTTGATCCTAGGTCCTGGCAGAGTTGTGCAGACTCAGGACAACTGAGCTTTGAAGGAATATGCAGATTTAAAGAGGAGTCCGTAATTTGCTTTCTAATAATCATGATCTTTTCCTCAAAGAAGTTCATGAATTTATCACTGCTGAAGTGAAAGCCATCCTCTCTTGGGGAATGCTGCTTTTTAGTTAGCTTTGCGACAGTATCAAAAAGGAATTTCGGATTGTTCTTATTTTCCTCAATTAAGTTGGAAAAATAGGATGATCGAGCAGCAGTAAGGGCTCTTCGGTACCAAGCTAGTCGGAAGACTTCCAGTTTGGTTTGGCGCCATTTCCGTTCCAATTTTCTGGAAGCTTTGCTTCAGAGCTCGGGTATTTTCTGTTTACCTGGGAGCTAGTTTCTTATGAGAAATATTTTTAGGGGTGCAACTGCATCTAGGGTGTTGCGCAAGGTTAAATTGAGTTACTCAGTTAGGTGGTTAACTTATTTTTGTCCTCTGGTGTCCTTGGGTAGACAGAGGGAATCTGGAAGGACATCAAGGAATCTTTGTGTTGTCTGTGAATATATAGCACGACTTTTGATGTTCCTTGGTTGGGGTCTGAGCAGATTATTTGTTGCAATTGCAAACGTAATAAAATGGTGGTCCGATAGTCCAGGATTATGAGGAAAAACATTAAGATCCACAATATTTATTCCATGGGACAAAACTAGGTCCAGAGTATGACAGTGAGTGGGTCCAGAGACATGTTGGACAAAACCCACTGAGTCGATGATGGCTCCGAAAGCCTTTTGGAGTGGGTCTGTGGACTTTTCCATGTGAATATTAAAGTCACCAAAAATGTGAATATCTGCTATGACTACAAGGTCCGATAGGAATTCAGGGAACTCAATGAGGAACGCTGTATATGGCCCAGGAGGCCTATAAACAGTAGCTATAAAAAGTGATTGAGTAGGCTGCATAGATTTCATGACTAGAAGCTCAAAAGACGAAAACATCTTTTTTTTTTGTAAATAGAAATTTGCTATCGTAAATGTTAGCAACACCTCCGCCTTTGCGGGATGCACGGGGGATATGCATATACTTCCACTTAATTTGACAAATGTCTGTAAACCCAAACATGCACACACTCACTCTCAACAGGAGAACATCATCCGGGAGTTCAACCTGAACGAGCTCTACCAGAAGTCCAAGAAACTCAATAAGTCCAAGGGAGACTGGAGCGACAAGATCAACGAATCACAGTTCCCGCCGTTGCACGAAGAGGAGGAGCCTGAGGTCGACGCCCAGGTGGAGGAGACGGAGACCAAGAAGGACAAATAGAATTGTCAGGGGTAGTGGCCTCAGAAGAACGCTGGGACATCACAATGGGACTAGCTGGTGTTATGTTCTATCGAGGGAACAAACATGATTGTTACGAATCCTTTTTTATTTTGCTATGTACAACACGATTTCAGTTGCAAAATGTGATTATGATTAACTCAATATTAACTAATATCTCAACTGTACAGTTAGATTTGTACGTCTCCGTCATACTTATGAGTTGCATCGATCTTTCCTCCAGTTCCCTGGAGAAACTCTATGCTCATCATTGGTTGTGTCCCAAATGGCATTATATTACCTAATATAGTGCACTAGGGAAAAGGGGTGTGACATGACTTAACAATTGAATACATTTTATTTAGGCTTTAATATTGGCACACTACAATTATACACTCCATTCCTAGTGTTTCACTTGATTTAAAACGTGTCCCATTTGGGATATAGTGTGAATTTACACTCCGTCCAGTCCATGCTTGGTGAGACAAATTGCATGCACCCATTGAACTGAGGTTACATTGGCTTCGTCTGAAATGGCTTAGACATGGTCAAATATTTTACGCCAGCTCCCTACCTTCAACTGGGTCCATGATAATGTGTATGAGCCACGGCCTCTGTCTTTGAGAGGAAACTTGTTTTATTTTTTTTCTCTTCCATAAGTGGTTGTCACCTAATAGTTTTCAGTTCAAGATGATGCTGGAGTGAACAGAGCATTTGGCTAATAACGCTAACTCCATGTGAGAACTAGACCTGTTATTTTGTCATCTATAAAATAGTCATATCAGAGATGGTTGAGGGAGGCACTGGTAGTCTCTATCCCTCACTCCCCTCCATGACAGAATATCTCTCAATCCCCTCCATGACAGAATATCCCTCACTCCTCTCCACCCTGACAGAATAGGTAGAATTACATGTTTACTTTCAAACGCTCCCATTTCAGGGCTGGCTTCCATCTAAACTATTAACATTTTGACACCAGCATCTCTAGGTGATGTAACATAACGTTTTACTACTTGTTTGACATTCCCTTGGTTACTGTAGAATTCGGTCTCAACCTTCCGTTCAGAATGTGTAGATTGAATGGGTGAGCCTGCCGCTTGAGGTGTCTGACATGTTTTTTTTATGCAATAAAAATGTGTACATGAATACATTGAGTCTGGTAATGTTCCTGACCACAGGAACATTGCCTTTACATTTCAAGTTGCACTATACTATAAGAAATCATGAACGAAGGGGTGTGGTATATGGCCAATATACCACTAAGGGCTGTTCTTAGGCACAAATCAGAGTGCCTGGACACAGCCCTTAGCCATGGTATATTGGCCATAAACCCGAGATGCCTTATTGCTATTATAAACAGGTTACCAATGTCATTAGAGCAGTAAAAATGTATGTTTTGATATACCACTGCTGTCAGCAAATCAGCATTCAGGGCTCATCCCACCAGGTTTACAATTAAAGATAAATGGGAATTTAAGCATTTTTAGCAACATGTATGTTTTGGTGGCATAACGTAAAAAAAACAAAATACTGCATAGTTTCCTATGAACGCGAAGCGAGGCGGCCATCTTTGTCGGCGCCGGATGTTGAACCTACATTTTGGCACCGCCTTCTGGTAGTGACGGCATTTAAGAGTTATGGAGGGAGGCGAGTCTGAGTTTGCTCCCTACATATGAACCTGAGAACTACTGACTGATGTAAACCCCACAATGATTCTCTGGCCCCTTAACAGAAGAAATTCTGTTAAGTTGCATGAAACTCTACTGTAACTGGATCATAACTTTTAATTGCCAATGTGGAATCCTTTGGTCCAACTTAAAAGTTCTACTCTGAATGTGTAGTAAGTATGGGATAGACTATGTTCTGCCCTTTCTCATGTGTTGCATTGGCAGACCTCAACTGCAAACAAAAAGAACACTGCCTTTGGTTTTAAATACTTTATTACCAATGCTCAAACACACACGCACATACACACATGCACACGCCCACACACATACAGAGCTATACAGTACTTTTTAAATTTGATTTATTTATTTCAAAACACCCAAGTCCAGGGCCTGTACTTGTCTAAACATCATCTGTAAGGGCATTGGCTGTTCCTGATGGCAGTCAAACATATTGGGCGACGTGCTTTTTTTTAGTCCTAGACCATTTTGTTTCATTCTACGCTCCTGACTGGTCAAACAAACTGTCAGTCTAAAGCAATGCCCTGTAAATTGTCTTAAAATCTTGCAAAAAAAAGAAAAGTACAAATTAAATATAAAAAGGATGTTACTGACTTTCAGCTGCTCATCATTGGTTTAAACCATTAACGAATATAAGAGTAGGTTGATATGAATCTCTTGCTCTCTTTGGATTGGTCGCGCCAAAGCATGTGATCCTCGCTAGTTTCTCAATAGGTCAGCTAGTGGACTGCAACCAGAGATGTCAGTATCCGGACCAATAAAACAAAACATTGGGTGTGTGTTATGGCATTCTATTCCCTACATAGTGCACTGCTTTTGACCAGAGTCTTTTAGGCCCTGGTCAAAAGTAGTGCACTATATAGTGAAAAGGGTTCCATTTCAGACACACCCATTACAAAGCTCAGAAGTAAACAATCAGAAAGTACAGCGGGGTATTTCTGAAATATGCCCCAAGAGAAGTCGAGTGGTTACTGTGTATCAAAGGACTTTAAAAATGCTACATCGCCTTCTTTTATCAAATACATTGTTTCCCATTGGCTGAACCATATCATTGTCCAGCTCCTCTCTTTGGCTGAATACTCAAAACTCAGCCTCTGATTGGCTGGTGCAGCCATCAATCCAAATTAGCCGCATTCCAGTGCTAGTCGGAACTAGGAAACTGACATTTTCGACTTGCTACCTGGTTGAACGTGGCACGTGTTTAACTAAAACCAGTTAATAAGTCAGAAATGTCCCAAGTTCCGACTAGCACTTGAACGCGGCAACAGTTTCTTTCCTGTTTGGTTATAATTCTGAAATTAACTCAAACCAGAAAAACCCTATATCAGCCCGTTAAAAAAAAAATCTTATCAACAGCTATATATAAATTCATATAAAATAACATTTTGAAATTAAATAAGTAAAATAAAAAAAAACACCTTGATTATCAAGGCCATTGCTCCAAAGTTTGTTTAGAAAAGGCTGCTCCATCTTTAGTACAGACCCGATGATTGTGTCACTGGTCGAGTTTCTTATTTTTTTATCATTCCATTGGTCCTTAAGTGAAATCTCCGCCCACTCGGGGAACCAGGCCAGGCCAAAAACGAACTCTACCAATGATCCTGCCGTCTACTACAGTTTAGCATCTCCATTTCTGATTGGTCGAGAGAGAATGGCAGCGTGATCACTAGCCAATCACAGTGGTCCATGGTGGCCGGTGCATGCCACAGTCACCTTTAAATGCCACTGATTGGAGGAAATCACCATAAATTCCAAACCATATAATTCTGTACAGAGAATGAATCATTACACATTTATGAATGAATGAAAGAACATTTTTGTTTTTCTCTTTAAAATATGGGCTGTTTTTACAAGCAGCCCAATCCAGATGTATTTTTCCCAATCAGATCAGATCCTTTTACTTTCTCAGAGCTGATCTGATTGGTCAAAAAAATATCAGAATTGAGCTGCCTGTGTATACGCAGCCATGTTGATCTTCCTTGTTTTATCCAATAAAGGCAAACCCAGTTGTAACTGTCAATCATTCCCACAGAGTTCAATCTGCCCAGAAATTGGTGGATTGTCAAAGAGTCCCGCCTCTTATGATTGGCTCCCTGGGCCCGTAAGCCCACCATGTCATAATGGTGTATTGTGTTCTTGAATGTGATTGGTTAAACAACTTCCTCCCAAATAGTTCTGTAGTTCCTTGACTGGAGGTCTCTGAATGAGAGAGGAAGTCCGGAGTCCATCGCATTTGGAAGAAGAGCAAGAAAAGTCTGTCGTTTCACTCTTCCTCATCACCCAACTTTTAAAACGTCTGTTTATTAAAAGCTTTCCTCTCCTGAAGGGTCCGAGAGGCAGAAATATCATCAGTCAATCTCTGACCCCTCCTTCACCTTCAACCCCTGACGCCATTAGTCGGAGTAGCCGCCCGTCAAACTCAGACTGAAATCTCATAGGTGGTCCCGCCGACGCCCGTCACTTTCTTCACCCCGCCCCCCGGCTTGTGGGCGGGGCTCTGGGTGTTTCCAGGGCTGGGATAGGCCTGTCCGGGGCGAGTGGACATGCTGATTGGGTGAGAGGGGGAGGAAGGGGTGGAGCCTGAGGAGGAAATGGAGGACCTGGGCTGCCCGTTCGTCCGGCTGAACAACTTCATCTGAATCTCGTCCCTGGATAGAGAGAACGAGAGAGGGAGGGAAAGAAGGATTAGTTAAGAAATTGGAGAGGAAGAGCGCACACTCGGGGTATATACTAAATGGCACCCTATCCCCTCAATAGTGTACTACTTTTCACCAGGGCCCAAAAGAGCTCCTATTCACTTTAGGGAATAGTGTGCCTTTGTGGAAGCATTCATAATCAATCGATGGGATATATCATGCAGGGGTGACCAAGGGCTGTTACATACAGATATCTTCTACTGTAATCCTATAGTCAAACAGAGGGACGTCATGCTGGATAATGATGACACACGCAGAGGGCAACAGGATAAAACATATTAACAACTACATCGATAACACAACCATGGTCTATAGTGGACAAAATGCATTTTGAGATGGTCAACAGTAGTACACTACATAGGGAATGGCATGCCATTACATAATGTATTGTGATGTCTCATAACAAAGACCTACACGTACAGTAACAACACCATCACATAGTGAAGGGAACCAGGACAGGCGACAGAGAGACAGTTCGGGACAGAGAAAGACTGAATGGAACAACTACAGCAGCCGAAAACAGACAGCGGGTACGTACCAAATGGCACCCTATTCCCTATACCGTGCGCTACTTTTCACCAGAGCAGTGGTCAACAGTAGGGCACTCTATAGGGAAAAGGGTGACAGTCGGGGCTGAACCAACAGAAGCAGTGATGAGGAGAAGCACCGACTCTACAGACGAGTGGAAAACACACAACGGGGGGGGGGAGAAGAGGTAAAGGAACTCACAGGAGCCTGGGAGGAGGAGGAAGAAGAAGAGGAGGAAGAGAAGGAGGAGAAGGAGGAGGCAGCGGGCTGCAGTCAGTCGGTAAAGAGCAGAGCCGTTACTCACTTAGGTGCATGGATCCCCCCTCCCGCCCCTCCCCCTCCGGCCGAGGCCGACGCCTTGCGCACCATCCGGTACTGCATCTCCGCCGCCGCCGCCGAAGAGTACGACAGAGACTTCCCCAGCGGCGGGGGGTGGGGGGAGCGCGGGGGGTGCGTGGAGGGGGCCAGGGGGGTGTCCGTGGACCGGGTGCGGTACGGGTAGTGGGCGGCAGAGTCGGACAGGAGCGGGGGCCGGGAGAAGCGGGGGGGTCTGGAGCTGTGGCTGCTATGGTGGTGGTGGTGGTGGTGATGATGGTGGTGGTGTGGGTGGGGGGGCTGGGGGGCCGCGGAGGAGGGAGGGGGCTGAGAGTGGTGGGAGTGGGGATGCGATTCCTGGAGATAGTGGGCGCGGTGTGGGGAGGAGAGGAGGGCTACGGAGGAGGCGGAGGGCTGGTGGAGCTCTGCGTCTCTCTGCTGGCTGAGCTGGGCCGACAGGTAGGGGGAGGAGTACCCCAGGATGGGGGGTGGTGCCGGGGTACGGTGGTGCCCGGGCGACATGTCGGGTGCGGCCGACTCAAAGTCGGGGCTCTCGGAGGGCGTGAGCAGGCTGTCGTACGATAGGCTGCCGTTGCGCGGAGGAGGCGTCTGATTGGCCAGGCTCTTGTAGCTCGTGGAGGTCGTTGCCTCGGAGACATGCGTTGCGTTGTGGGCGGAGCCAGAACGCATGCTGGAAGAATGGGAAGCACCTCCCCCTCCACCGGAGGATAGAACCGTTGGGTCTGAAAAGGAGGGGTAGGAACGTCCCCCTAGAGAGTAACCGGGGATACCGCCACCCCCTGACCCTGGTGCCCCCCCTCCTCCAGGTCTGTCTCCACCTCCTCCCAATCCTCCTCCCCCTCTCTCCCCTGGGGCCTCTCTCCCATCCAGGCTGGGTTCAGAGCGGAAGCCAGGCTGCTGGCTGGACTGGAGCAGAGAAGACGACTCCTTCAGACTGTCCCCTCGACTCATCTGGTGGGGGGAGAGAGAGAGGGGGGGGGAAAAGAGAGAGAGAGGGGGTGGGTGGGTGGGGAAGAGAGAGAGAGGGGGTGGGTGGGTGGGGTAGAGAGAGAGAGGGTGGCGTAGAGAGAGAGAGAGAGAGAGGGTGGGGTAGAGAGAGAGAGAGAGAGAGGGTGGGGTAGAGAGAGAGAGGGTGGGGTAGAGAGAGAGAGAGAGAGGGTGGGGTAGAGAGAGAGAGAGAGGGTGGCGTAGAGAGAGAGAGAGAGAGGGTGGCGTAGAGAGAGAGAGAGAGAGGGTGGCGTAGAGAGAGAGAGAGAGGGTGGGGTAGAGAGAGAGAGAGGGTGGGGTAGAGAGAGGGTGGGGTAGAGAGAGAGAGGGTGGGTGGGGTAGAGAGAGAGTGGGTGGGGTAGAGAGAGAGAGGGTGGGGTAGAGAGAGAGAGAGAGAGAGAGGGTGGGTGGGGTAGAGAGAGAGAGAGAGAGAGGGTGGGTGGGGTAGAGAGAGAGAGGGTGGGGTAGAGAGAGATAGAGAGGGTGGGGTAGAGAGAGAGAGAGAGAGAGGGTGGGGTAGAGAGAGAGAGAGAAAGGGTGGGTGGGGTAGAGAGAGAGAGAGAGGGTGGCGTAGAGAGAGAGAGAGAGAGGGTGGCGTAGAGAGAGAGAGAGAGAGAGGGTGGCGTAGAGAGAGAGAGAGAGGGTGGCGTAGAGAGAGAGAGTGGCGTAGAGCGAGTGAGAGAGAGGGGTAGAGAGAGAGAGAGGGTGGGGTAGAGAGAGAGAGAGGGTGGGGTAGAGAGAGAGAGAGGGGGTGGGGTAGAGAGAGAGGGTGGGGTAGAGAGAGAGGGTGGGGTAGAGAGAGAGAGAGAGGGTGGGGTAGAGAGAGAGAGAGAGGGTGGGGTAGAGAGAGAGAGGGTGGGGTAGAGAGAGAGAGAGGGTGGGGTAGAGAGAGAGAGAGGGTGGGGTAGAGAGAGAGAGAGGGTGGGGTAGAGAGAGAGTGGGGTAGAGAGAGAGTGGGGTAGAGAGAGAGTGGGGTAGAGAGAGAGAGAGGGTGGGGTAGAGAGAGAGAGCGAGATAAAAAGAAAAGAGGTAGAGAAAGAAAGAAAGAAAGAAAGAGGGAGAGAGAGTAGATAAAGTCATGTTAACTCTAACCTGGAATGAGAATTGGATGTCCAAATGTACAAACAAAGCACTAGACCAGTACCAATAAAACCACAGTGGGAAGAACAAGGTGAGACATAGGGGAAGGGAACAACTCTTTCAGGCCAGATGCATGGGCTTCACTATACACAAGGGGTCTGCTGCAGGGGGAAGAATATACAGGCCTACAACTTTTACAATGCCCACATGGCTTCTGTAGCAGTATGTTATCTTTACAACACATAGGACAGAAGAGACACACACAGTATATATAGCCAGATGGCTGTGGGATAGGGGGGGGAGGCAACATGTGTGCCCAGTGAAACAATAAGCTTGTGTCTAAAAATGGCACCCTAGTACGCATTTAGTGCACTACTTTTGGACCCACAGGGCTCTATATAGGGAATAGAGTGCCATTTGGGATGCTCAGCATGAGAGTTAATGAAATGGATGTTGTTTGGGCTAACAGATAACACAGTTAAAATAGTTTATAGAGCAAAACAACCATCTTCTCTCCCTGCTCCTGACAGAGCTCTTCTAACACATGGGCCGTGTCCCAAATGGCACCCTATATGGTGCACTGCTTTTGACCAGAGCCATATTGGGACCTGATCAAAAGTAGTGCACTATATAAAGGGAGGGATGGGCAACTTTGATGGGGGAGGGGGCCACAAGAAAATCTAAACTCATCCCTAAGGCTCGCGGGTCTGCGTATCCCCCCACGTTGCGAGCAAAACATTTTAGTATCCCCCCCACTTGAGTTTTAAAGGAGGCTGGTGGTACCTTAATTGGGGAGAACAGGCTCATGGTAATGACAGGTGCAGAATCAGTGGAACGGTATTAAATACATGGTTTCCATGTGGTTGATGCCATCCCGTTTGCTCCATTCCAGACATTATTAGGAGCCGTCCTCCCCTCAGCAGCCTCCACTGAATTCTACTTATTTTGCCATGGGGCAGAGAGAGGTTTTTGCTATTTTAAATATGATATCTGAGTAACAAAAAGCAAATGGGGCCCACCGGTCGGTAATTCGACTATGATAACAAGTTTAGATACCTGGCCGCATGACTTACGTAGAAATCTAAAACATTTTTGTTGGGCTAATTGACTGACTCTGTGACCCGACTTAACAAGAGAAACTGATGATGCACAACCACATTTAGAAACTGCACCTTGTGCATTCTAAACTCAGCAACAAAAAAAAGAAACCTCCCTTTTTGAGGACCCTATCGTAAAAATCCAAATACCTTCACAGATCTTCATTGTAAAGGATTTAAACACCATTTCCCATGCTTGTTCAATGAACCACAAACAATTAATGAACATGCACCTGTGAACGACCGTTAAGACACTAACAGATTACAGACGGTAGACAATTAAGGTCACAGTTATAAAACCTTAGAACACTAAAGAGGCCTTTCTACTGACTCTGAAGAACACCAAAAGAAAGATGCTCAGGGTCCCTGCTCATCTGCGTGAACGTGCCTTAGGCATGCTGCAAGGAGGCAAGAGGACTGCAGATGTGGCCTGGGCAATAAATTGAAATGTCCATACTGTGAGACGCCTAAGACGGCGCTACAGGGAGACAGGACGGACAGCTGATCATCCTCGCAGTGGCAGACCACGTGTAACAACACCTGTACACGATTGCAGGTATTATACAGGATGGCACCAACAACTGCCCGAGTTACACAAGGAACACACAATCCCTCCATCAGTGCTCAGACTGTCCGCAATAGGCTGAGAGAGGCTGGACTGAGGGCTTGTAGGCCTGTTGTAAGGCAGGTTCTCACCAGACATCACCGGCAACAACGTCACCTATGGGCACAAACCCACCATCGCTGGACCAGACAGGACTGGCAAAAGATGCTCTTCACTGACGAGTCGCGGGGTGATGGTCAGATTTGCGTTTATCGTCGAAGGAATGAGCTTTACACCGAGGCCCGTACTCTGGAGCGGGATTGATTTGGAGGGTCCGTCATGGTCTGGGGCGGTGTGTCACAGCATCATCGGACTGAGCTTGTTGTCATTGCAGGCGATCTCAACGCTGTGCGTTACAGGGAAGACATCCTCCTCCCTCATGTGGTACCCTTCCTGCAGGCTCATCCTGACATGACCCTCCAGCATGACAATGCCACCAGCCATACTGCTCGTTCTGTGCGTGATTTCCTGCAAGACAGGAAGGTCAGTGTTCTGCCATGGCCAGCGAAGAGCCCGGATCCCAATCCCATTGAGCACATCTGGGACCTGTTGGATCGGAGGGTGAGGGCTAGGGCCATTCCCGCCAGAAATTTCTGGGAACTTGTAGGTGCCTTGGTGGAAGAGTGGGGTAACATCTCACAGCAAGAACTGGCAAATCTGGTGCAGTCCATGAGGAGAAGACGCACTCTAGTACTTAATGCAGCTGGTGGCCACACCAGATACTGACTGTTACTTTTGATTTTGACCCCCCCTTGGTTCAGGGACACATTATTCCATTTCTGTTAATCACGTCTGTGGAACTTGTTCAGTTTATGTCTCAGGTGTTGAATCTTGTTATGTTCATACAAATATTTACACATTAAGTTTGCTGAAAATAAACACAGTTTACAGTGAGAGGACGTTTCTTTTTTTGCTGAGTTTACTATTCTAACTCTCAACAGTAAGTTGAGACCCAGACAGAGTTCCCCAAAAAAACAAATACAAATATTTATTTTATTGTTCCCTTCAAAAAGGCCTGCGGCTGCCAGTTGCTCTTTCCCGTTATAGGGGATAGGGTGCCATTTTTTGACACAAGCACAGTTTTGGTTGTATTGAGCCCAAAGGAGGCTCGTGCGACCCTGCCTGTTCGACTGTGCACCTTGATGCCCTCTTGTGGAGAAAACGTCAAACAGCAGCTGGGCCATTGACGGTCCACTGTGTGATTCCAGAATTGATTTGAAGTGAATTATGATCAGATTGTGTGACATATAGGAAGCATACCGTACATGTAAAATAGGTCAAATACAAATGTAATAATATGTTAATTAACTTCCACAAAACCTTTCTACAACAAGAAATTGCTAGGGGAGAATCTTTTACACAAAACTGTGGGGAAAGCGTTCGGCTAAAAGACGACACACAAGGTTGGGTAACAAGAAAAAAGCACAGACACTTAAAACTAAAGAAAATAAAGAAAAATAGTCCAACATTCACTTACTGATACTGTTCAACTGAAAGCCACTGAATAACCAATCAAAAGGCAGGAAAAGAAGCCACGAGTAAAAACAGAGATGCATTAACAAATCATAACAAATCAAACGATTAAGGACAGACAGGCAAGCAGCCAACGGAGATGTAAAATATAAATCTGAGTCAGAGAGAACAATGTGTGTGCCACCCGAAGTAGTGTGATATGCATCCTACCTCGCACAGCATTTACACAGTCTTTCACACAGAGACACACAGTCTTCCACGGTCACTTTATGCGCGAGCTGGTTGGTTGGCATCAAAGACAGTGTGTGTTTGTTACCTGGTTGGCGTAGGCATGGGTAAGGGCAGTGTGGTTCTTTCCTGGACTGCTATAGGTCGGCCTGTATTTATACATGGTGGGTGTGGGCGGGGCTTTGTTCAGAAGACTACTCTCTGTGGGGAGAGAGGGAGAGGGACAAATAAATTAACTCAGGTACATAATTGTTATCATAGGTAAAAAACTTTATTTTCTTTTATCAGCTAAGTTGACTGATAACACACTTATTCACAGCCACAACCTGGGTCATGTTCATTAGGCACCAAACGGAAGGAAACAAACAGGGAGGGACAACCTGACCATGTCCATCAGCAAACCGCTTGCTTACCTTTTTCCATTGCAAAACGTTTTCCTACGGTGTGTAGTAATGAGTACAACTCTGGTGAACGTACCCTCGGTGTGTTGTCCCTGGTGGCCTCTGGACAGGGCGGGGTACCTGAGCTCTGGTTTGGGAGGAGGAGGGGGCTCCGCATCGCACGACTGACTCTCCATCATCTCCAGACTACTCTTAGACTGAGAGGGAGAGAAAGAGGGAGAGAAGCAAACAGAGAAAATTAATGACATTAAATAGAATAAATGTCAAAGTCTATACAACCCAGTGTAGTGGCAGAGTGGAAACTGGAGAGCATTAACTATACACAATGCTGAGAGCAAGAAGGAGCCATGAACAAACAGATCGTGTGTGTGTGTGTACGCGTGTAAATGCGTCTACATGGGTCTTTGTCGCGTCATACCCGGTGGAGGTCTCCGTGGATACCGTTGTCGAGGACCTTGGCGGCCAGCTGGGTGTCAGTGAGCTGTGGCCGGAGGAACGGAGGCTGGACAACCACACTGTGAGGCTTCCTCTTCCTCCCCAGGTACCTGATGAAGACCAAATCAAATCGTGTTATTTAAAAGCACAAGGAGGAAGAGGAGAAGAGGGTAGCTGATGGAGAGGGGGAGGGACAGGAGGGAGAAAGAGTAGTAAGCGAAGGAACGAAGAAGATGAGGAGGATGAAGAGGACCCATTGAGTTCGAGGACTCATCTTTGGATCTGTGCCATTATGGCACCTGTGACAGCATCTCCATTTAAAAGTAGTCACTTTTCTTAATTAGTGATTTGAAAAAAAAAATCTGTTATTGTGGCCACTAGATAGCAGTGTTCTATCTTTAATCCCATTTTCAACCAAAGGCAACCCAATTTGAAGAAAACAACGCTCTGGTCATTGGCTGATTGCTCCCAACCCATAGCAAATCCCACCCAGTTGACTACTTTAAAAAAAGGCAGAAGCCCTCAATGGAAATGTCCAGGCTAAAAACGGGTTGTATCCATCTAGAGTCCTCTATCCAGCTCTAAGCGGACCTAGTCTCGGTCATCAATCAAACCCCTAATAGCATGTAGGGATGACAGCAGCTCAAAACACTGTTTGAACTGATAGTAATGCAACACTAATAACATACTGTAAAACCATAGACAATGATGAGAGAGAGAGAGACCTGGGCGCTTGGGAGCTGCAGAGCACGTGAGAAACGTTCTTCCAACAGCCATTAGTGAAAGGGTTCACTCCTCCCCTAAACTTCCCCGTCACCTGGGGGAGAGAGAGAGAGAGAGAGAGAGAGAGGGCACAAATGGAGAAAGAAAGAGCGAGAGAGAACGATAGAGAAGGTTATTCATTCCCCTCAAGACATCCTCCATTCATCAACACAACATATTTAAAGTGAAAACATCAGACATGGAGAGTCATATAAAAGAGGGAGATAAATGGAGGGAGGGATGAGGGAGAGGACGACAGAGGATTATTCTCTCTCCGTGATGAGATTATGACCTGTATGTTTTCATACCGGGACGAAGGGGGGGGGGGGTCACATTTTCGAGGATGATCATGGGGCTGTTGTTGAGATTAAATGTTTTGGGCCTTTAAGAACGACGTCAACACAAGCCAACGGTTTAGATCTCAGACAACAACAACAACAACAACAACAACAACGTCAGATAAGAGGGTGTGATTGTTTGGGACGGGTTGGGCGGAGTGTTGGATCTGACGCTAGCAAGGGGTCTACATGTCTCTCCAGGGAGAAGAATGGGCAGGAATAAGGAGACAACTCCTTTTCTGTAAGCATGTCATTGCACTGTTTACGCCCGCTGTATCCTGCGTACATGACAAATAAACGTTGATTTGATTTAACGTTGAGCTCAGTCTCTGTTCTCAAGGGGTGTGCAGTATTTTTTTTGTGGTAAGCATCTCTCATTATTTACGTGATGACAGATAATCTTTGCAATTGCAGGGCAAATTCTAGTCCGGGAGGCTGCCAGCCGTGCTTAAATTTGTAAATCGGGAGGTGCCAAAACAAAAAGTGAGCTCGAGAGAGGGGGGGGGGGGGGGGGGGTGACGACCTGGGGAGATCAGCATGATAACAAAATTAATCTACTTTTTTTTTAAAAAAAGCATTGCATGCATATCGTCGCATTGTTGTGAAATTGTTACAACATTTACTTGTTAGATATTACTGCGCCGTTGGAGCTAGAAACACAAGAATAACATAGATAACATCTTGCTAGACACGTGTATGTGACCAATTAAATGTGATTTGATTAGCGCCGTGGCACAGAGCAGTAGAGAAGAGGCACTTACAGAAGGTGCACCACTTTGGGGGTACATTTATTTAGTAGCCTAGAGTCCGGGGGAAAATATTGCATGCAATTCTACTGTCATCTGACGTGACTGGAGACCGGCAGAATGTGTTTTAACCCCGCTCAAATCAAATGACAGGCTTACTTTGACACTCACAAACTGAGACTCTTAAAGATCAATAAAAAAACGACCTGGTCTTGAATCCATCAATAGCCTAGAGGTCTAGGTGTGTGGAGACGCATATTGTAGGAGGAAATTACCTAAAAATGCTAAAAATCCTAAAAATGCTTTCCAGTGGTCACCCGATGACGCGCAGCTCACTCGCCGGCGGCGGCCGATGCGTTGGTGCCAAAAGCCTATATATCTCACTCGTTTTGTTTTGTAAAACAATATTTGGAAGCCGATCAAACATTTTGTTCGCCTAGAGAAGAGAGATCAAGAGTATTGTCTTTTCAGCAGGAACCATTTGCTTTCCAACCCGTTTTGTCTGGCATTCTGCTCACCGACCGATTTGCCGCGCGTTCCCGACTGTAGGCTGTGTCTTGTTATTGGGATACACTCAATCCACAGCTAGGTAATTGTTTCAAAGAAGACACTGACCCTCAGTGGCTAAATTCTAGGCCTAAACATGGTGTAGTAATCTATTCTGAATGATTTCATTGATTTCTGACAGACAGCAGTAACACTATAACTTTGGCTAATGTGTTTCAATCTATGAAGGGTGTTGCAGCTCCTCCAGAACCCTTTGCTATGATTCTACTAATAAATGATGAAGTGCAACTCTGGAGAGACGAGAGTCGCAGGCTCACGTCTAGCAGAGCAGAGAGAGATCTTGGAAAGGGGAATGTCATTCTAGTTCTTGTGAGAGTTACAAGCGTGCTACTCATACAGCCACGGCCACGCGTTGGGTCTCAAACGCGGGTTACAGGAGGACAATTCACCAAGAGGCAACTCCAAAATGACACTTTGGCCACTTTTATTCACATTTTTACATTGAAAAAAAAAGCGACTTTTATTTTTTTGAGCCAGAAAGAGATACCGGATCCGGCCAAATTAGGTTCCCGGACCGAAACAGTCCAAAACAGAGAGGTGTTGGATCCCGTTTCCCGGCAGGAACCCGGCTCAAATTAAGCACTGGCTGCCAGCTTTTGTTCCAGCATCTTGGCCATTAGGACATTTCTGACAGAGGTAAAAGCACTTTGAAAACTACAGTTGTACCTATTAGTTGGTGGTTCATTCCTGATGTGTGTGTGTGTGTTGTACCTGTTAGTTGGTGGTTCATTCCTGGTGTGTGTGTGTGTGTGGTACCTGTTCGTTGGTGGTCCGACCCCGGGCCACCAGTACCATGTGGAAGCCAGTGAGACCAGCCACCGGGATGAAGAAGAGACCAGCCACACACATCACTGCCATACTGAGAGACCAGCGGTTGAGGAGAGAACAGAGACACCAACTAACACACTCTTAGGGGCTGCGTGCCAAATGGCACGCTATTCCTTACATAGTGCACCAGGCTAACACTTCCCAAATGTGTTGAAAATTAAACACCTATAGAAGCACGCCGTCCGACAGATGGAAACACAGTCATCTACCGCCCCAAAACACACACACCCCAACCAACCTACACATCCAACCACACCCTCTCGCAACAAAACACACACACCCCAACCAACATACACATCCAACCACACCCTCTCGCAACAAAACACACACACCCCAACCAACATACACATCCAACCACACCCTCTCGCAACAAAACACACACACCCCAACCAACCAACACATCCAACCACACCCTCTCGCAACAAAACACACACACACACACACTCACTAACCCCCCCCCCCCAAGAACCCAGACTCCTGGCTTTCAGGACATTCCAACACCTAAGTACAGGATACGTGACGGCAGAGTGGACCCTGTCCAGCTGCTGTGTGTGGTAGAGGATGTAGAGCAGGCCGAAGCCAAACACTCCCATGATGTGGACCGTCAGGGACAGCAGGAACAGGAAGAAGTAGCGGTAGTTCCTCCGGCCGATACAGTTGTTCACCCACGGGCAGTGGTGGTCAAAGTCCTGGAGGGGGGGGGGGGGACAGGAGTAAAGGGCGAGTTAGAGCCGTTTGTACAAAGTTAAAGGGACAGTGGGAGATTTGGTGCTGGTGTATGTTTGTGTGTGACACTGACAGGAGAATTGAGCTGAGGGCTCATTCCAACAGAGGTTTGTTCAAAGGCATCTCTCCAACCCTGTTGCTGGAGAACTACCCTCCTGTAGGTTAACTCCAACCCTGTTCCTGGAGAACTACCATCCTGTAGGTTAACTCCAACCCTGTTCCTGGAGAACTACCGTCCTGTAGGTTAACTCCAACTCTGTTCCTGGAAAACTATCTTCCTGTAGGTTAACTCCAACCCTGTTCCTGGAGAACTACCGTCCTGTAGGTTAACTCCAACCCTGTTCCTGGAGAACTACCGTCCTGCAGGTTAACTCCAACCCTGTTCCTGGAGAACTACCGTCCTGTAGGTTAACTCCAACCCTGTTCCTGGAGAACTACCATCCTGTAGGTTAACTCCAACCCTGTCCCTGGAGAACTATCCTCCTGTAGGTTAACTCCAACCCTGTTCCTGGAGTACTACCCTCCTGTAGGTTAACTCCAACCCTGTTCCTGGAGAACTACCATCCTGTAGGTTAACTCCAACCCTGTTCCTGGAGAACTACCCTCCTGTAGGTTAACTCCAACCCTGTTCCTGGAGAACTACCATCCTGTAGGTTAACTCCAACCCTGTCCCTGGAGAACTACCCTCCTGTAGGTTAACTCCAACCCTGTTCCTGGAGAACTACCCTGTAGGTTAACGTGTGTGTGCGTACCTCCACACAGTTGTCACACACAGAGCAGTGTGAGCAGCGGGGCGGTCTGTAGAAGCGGCAGGTGGAACACCATTTCATCCTGACCTGGATGCCTCGGATCTCCACCGTCTTGTAAAGCGGAGCGCGGAAATCATCCTCCTTGTCCTCATCCTCATCCGCTGGAGCAACCCACACACACACACTGTTAGTACACTAGCATGAACATCACCCTTACTAGATCAGCATAAACATCCCCCTTACTAGATCAGCATAAACATCCCCCTTACTAGATCAACATAAACATCCCCCCCTTACTAGATCAGCATAAACATCCCCCCCTTACTAGATCAGCATAAACATCCCCCCCTTACTAGATCAGCATAAACATCCCCCCCTTACTAGATCAGCATAAACATCCCCCCCCTTACTAGATCAGCATAAACATCCCCCCCTTACTAGATCAGCATAAACATCCCCCCCTTACTAGATCAGTATAAACATCCCCCCTTACTAGATCAGTATAAACATCCCCCCTTACTAGATCAGTATAAACATCCCCCCTTACTAGATCAGTATAAACATCCCCCCTTACTAGATCAGTATAAACATCCCCCCTTACTAGATCAGTATAAACATCCCCCCCTTACTAGATCAGCATAAACACACACACCCCTTACTAGATCAGCATAAACACCCACACATCCCCTTACTAGATCTGCATGAACACCCACACATCCCCTTACTAGATCAGCATGAACACCCACACATCCCCTTACTAGATCAGCATAAACACACACACACCCTTACTAGATCAGCATAAACCACACACACATCCCCTTACTAGATCAGCATGAACACACACACATGCCCTTACTAGACCAGCATGAACACACACACACACCCTTACTAGACCAGCATGAACACACACACACACACACACCCTTACTAGTCCAGCATGAACACACACACACACCCTTACTAGACCAGCATGAACACACACACACACCCTTACTAGACCAGCATGAACACACACACACCCTTACTAGACCAGCATGAACACACACACACCCTTACTAGACCAGCATGAACACACACACACCCTTACTAGACCAGCATGAACATACACCATTATACTATATTACACTGCATTGGCAGGAGACAGTCATGCAGAGAGTTTGCAGAGAGCATGAGATGGAAGAGGCTGGTGTTGTTATACACCTGTGCAACACACACACACACACACACCTCTGGGGAAGATGCCCGGGTCCATGAAGGTGGCCATGCAGAAGTTGGCCAGAACGAACAGGAAGATGACACCGTTGTAGATCGGCACGGCAACCGAGAACTGCTCCGACAGCCATGGACACCTGAAAGAGAGAGGGAGGGAGAAGAAGAGAGGGTTTAAAGAAGTTCGATCAACTGTCGTTATTCATAACAAGAACCACAGCAATGCCCCCGCTGCCTCTGAACACCTCAATAAAAGGAAGGAATATCACGGTAGCATTGTTGACAGTAAGCTCCCATCTATGAATTTCAGAGGCGTTACATTTGTCCCGCCCCCATCTTTCAGCTCCGTAGCAAACCAAGTGGCAGGGCTGCCCTTTTGGTGTGCTTTTCTGGAAATGTTTTAATGAAGGAGTGGGCCCTTAAAAGCAGTGTTTTTGACAGGGGGGGCAGTGGCACTACAGGACAGCTTGTCTCATTGCCATGGGAATGGGGTGACCCACATGTCGCATGGACAACAGGACAACACCCTGAAAGAGAGAGAGAGAGTTCATGCTAGGTTTAGCAAAGACTGCATTTGTCTAGTGAATAAAGCACTTTCGCATTAAACCGAGTTGAGCAAATTCAGAGGGAGACGGAGAGGGGAAAAAGAGAGCGAGAGGATGAGATAGATATAGAAGGACAGGGACAGAGAGAGAGAAGGACAGCTCTTTATTAAGGGTGACAGATGCTGGCCTATTTCCCTCGGTTCCAGCATGGTGGTGGTGGTGGTGGTGGTTGTTGTTGTTGTCTGGAGTAGAGCTATGAACTGACAGGAGACGACCTCCACACACACACACCCTGACGTTGATCTGTCCTGTCTATCCTGCTCTGCACTACTACTGTCACACACTCAATATGTGTGTGAGAGTGAGTGAGTGAGTGAGTGAGAGAGCGCTGAGGAATATGTTGAGTAGACAGAGATAGAAATGTGCTCATCTGTGGGGACACAAATGCGCGCACAGGAACACTACCTGATCTAACGAGCACACGAGGGGACAGCTTTATTACAGGCCATAGTGTCTAACTGTCTTCATCTCCCCCATACAAACAACAGTGACAGCACCGTCAACAACAACGGAAGGGATCTGTTGCAGCTCTGTAGAAGCCTGGGTCTGTACTTTGTCAATGGTAGGTTACGGGGGGGACTCTTTGGGGAGATTCACCTACTGCTCACCTCTTGGCCACAGTACAGTAGACTAAATGATCACAGACATTGACCCTTTCTCTCTCAGCTCATTCACTGTCAAGCCGCTAGCACCTCTGTCTGATCACAGCCAAATTACATTGTTCCTCAAAAAAACAGACATGGAAACAACCAGACATTCACAGCCCAATAAGCTGTACAACATCAGAAATTCATACAGATGGGCCCAAAACAGCACAGAATAATACCAGAAAGCAACCTGGAACCAAAACATCCAAACACTCTTAGATAACTTTCTGGATACCACATTCACTCACAGTAAAGAAGGCATCAATCTGGCAGTATAAAACATCAACTATATATTCAGGCAAACGGCAAAAGAAGCACAATTGAAAATGATAAAAAACAAAAGAAAAAAGATCACAGATGACAAGTGGTTTGATGCAGATTGTCAAATTATAAGGAATAAACTATCCAACCAAAAGCACAGAGACCCAAATAATGGTGAATTACGCCTTCATTACTGTGAGACTTTAAAACACTATAAAAACGTACACCCAGAACCAAAAAAAGCACAGTTCAACAGCAAGCAGCTGACACTAATTGAGGAGTCCATAAAACACACACAACTTCTGGCAAAATTGGCAAAAAATTTAATTTGTTTAATTTGATCCTGAGTGTAGGCTATTTTCCTGACATCTGGAATCAAGGACTCATAACCCCAATATTTAAAAACGGAGACAAATTTGACCCTAACAATTACAGAGGAATTTGTGTGAACAGTAAGCTGGGGAAGGTTTTCTGTAGTTCTAAACTTATTTAATAAGCACAATGTCTTGAGTAAAAGCCAAATTGGATTTATACCAAAACATCGCACAACTGATCATATTTACACCCTACGCACCCTGATAGATAAACATGTCCACCAAAATAATACCAAAATATACGCTTGCTTTATCGACTTCCAAAAAGCATTTGATTCTATTTGGCATACAGGACTGTTTACAAAGTTATTGAAAGTGGTGTAGGGGGTAAAACATATGACATAATTAAATCAAATGTATACTGGCAATATGTGCAGCATTAAAATTGTCAAGAAAATAACAGAATTCTTTAACCAGGGACGGGGCCTTCGTCAGGGTTGTAATCTGAGCCCTGCACTCTTCAATATTTACATCAACGAATTGGCCACTATTCTAGAAAAATCCTCAGCCCCTGGTGTTAGTCTCCACAATTCAGAAGTCAAATGCCTACTCCTCGCAGATGACCTATGCCTGCTGTCACCCATAGCACATGGCCTACAGCAGAACCTGGACCTGCTAGAGCAGTACTGCCAGAACTGGGCCCTGGCAGTAAACCCCAAAAATACTAAAATAATGATTTTTCCAGAGAAGATCCAGATCTCAGGACATTAGACCAAAGTTCTCAATTGGTACAAAATATATAGAGTACTGCACACAGTACAATTACTTAGGTTTAAAAATAAGCTCAACTGGACACCTTAATGAGGCAGTGAATGAACTGAGAGAGAAAGTACGCAGGGCATTCTACGCCATTAATAAGCGCATTCAAATTTAAATACCTATTAAAAAATGGCTAAAACTAATTGAATATGTCATTAAACCAATTGCACTCTATGGCAGCGAGGTGTGGGGTCCACTTGCAAAACAAGATTTCATCAAATGGGACAAACACCCCATTGAAACCCAGCATGCAGAGTTCTGTAAGATTCTCCTACAAGTCCAGAGGAAAACTACAAACAATGCATGCAGGGCAGAATTAGGCCAATATCCACTAATAATAAAAACTCAAAACAGAGAAATTAAGTTTTGGAAACATCTAAAATACAGTGACCCCCTCTCATATCATTACCAAGCCCTGCAATGCCAAGAGCTGAGCAAAGAAAAGAGTCCCCTCATCCAGCTGGTCCTGGGGCTGAATTCACAAACCTGTTTTACTAACGCACTGAAGCCTCAGGACCAGAACAGCCAATCAATCAGGATAAACCAAATTACAACACAGTCAAAACAAAACTATATTGCTTATTGGGAAACACAAGCACAAACACAAAGCAAAATGCAGTGCTATCTGGCCCTAAATCGACAGCACACTGTGGCTAAATATTTGACCATGGTTACTGATCAAAACCTTAGAAAAACCTTGACAAGTACAGGCTCAGTGAGCACAGCCTTGCCATTGAGAAGGGTAGACACAGGAAAACCTGGCTCCCTGTAGAGGAAAGGCTGTGCAACCACTGCAGAACAGCAGAACCTGAGACGGAGCTGCATTTCCTGACAAAATGTCAAAAATATAAAACAATTAGAGAGTGTCATTTCCCCAAATTTGAAACCCTTATTCAAGGTTTCAAAGACCTCTCTGATGAGAGTAGGCTACCCGTCCTGTTGGGGGAGGACGCAGAGAGCTGTGGGTTGGCAGCACACTACATTACTGCCTGCCATTAGTTGAGTGACAGTGTCTGGCAGACCAATCAACCTGCACATGTCCTCTACTGTATACTTATTGTTATTGTTGAATGTATGGTTATTTTGACACTTGGTTATTGTTGTTACTGTTGTCCCGTTGACAATTTTGATTCTCATTTTTATATTGTAAATATCCTAAATAAGCTTTGGCAATATGTACATTGTAACGTCATGCCAATAAAGCAAATTGAATTGAATTGAGAGAGAGAGAGCGCGCTGAAGTGCATGTTGAGTAGAGAGAGAGAGAGAGAGAGAGAGAGAGAGAGAGCGCGCTGAGGTGCATGTTGAGTAGAGAGAGAGCGAGCTGAGGAGCATGTTGAGTAGAGAGAGAAAGCTGAGGAGCATGTTGAGTAGAGAGAGAGCGAGCTGAGGAGCATGTTGAGTAGAGAGAGAGAGCGAGCTGAGGAGCATGTTGAGTAGAGAGAGAGAGCGAGCTGAGGAGCATGTTGAGTAGAGAGAGAGAGAGAGCTGAGGGGCATGTTGAGTAGAGAGAGAGCTGAGGAGCATGTTGAGTAGAGAGAGAGAGCTGAGGAGCATGTTGAGTAGAGAGAGAGAGAGAGAGAGAGAGAGAGAGAGAGAGAGCTGAGGAGCATGTTGAGTAGAGAGAGAGAGAGCTGAGGAGCATGTTGAGTAGCGACAGAAAGAGAGAGAGAGAGAGAGAGAGCTGAGGAGCATGTTGAGTAGAGAGAGAGCTGAGGGGCATGTTGAGTAGAGAGAGAGCTGAGGAGCATGTTGAGTAGAGAGAGAGCTGAGGAGCATGTTGAGTAGAGAGAAAGAGAGAGAGAGAGAGAGAGAGCTGAGGAGCATGTTGAAGAGAGAGAGAGAGAGCTGAGGAGCATGTTGAGTAGAGAGAAAGAGAGAGAGAGCTGAGGAGCATGTTGAGTAGAGAGAGAGAGAGAGAGAGAGCTGAGGAGCATGTTGAGTAGAGAGAGAGAGAGCTGAGGAGCATGTTGAGTACATGTCTTTACGTCTGACATTGCTCTGCTCTGTCCCATTGTCAGGGGTTGACTGATGGTGCACTACTCAATAACTGTCACACTACAGGCCGTAGGGGACTGGTGTGTGAGGACTGATGTGCATGCGAGTGTCTTTCTAGAAAGGCAGAGAACAAACCAAGTGAGGGTGTGTGTGGTGATAGCAGTGTTTATGTAAAGGTGTGGGTGTGTTTGAGGAGACGGTCTTGTGTGTTTGTGTGTGTGTGTCAGACTTGTGTAGGACGTGTACACGCTGTGCGTTTGAATGTCTGTGTATGACGCGTGTATGAGTGTGTGGTTTGGTCGTACTCACGTGAAGCAGAAGAAGAGCGTGGTGGATCCCACCAGGAAGGCTGTCGCCGCTGACACGGGCACGTAGCGGGACGGGCGAAGTGGCCGGGACGGGGAGGCGGTGTGGGGGGGCGAGGGGAGGCCACCCACACCTCCACTCTTACTGCTGCCCGGCATCACACAGGGGGAGAGGGGAGGGGAATACCCAGGGAGGGAGGGGGATTTGTCTGGGGTGTGTGGATGGAGGGATGGATTATAGATAAAGAGCGAGGGAGAGATTAAGAGAAAGGGCACAGAGAGAGAGAGGGAGAGGGATTGACGGGGTTAGAGAGGGAGGTAGAGGAGTCCCCTTCTCAATCGGACCAGGACGAGAGAAGACCCACGTCTCTGCATGTTCACCGGAAAGAGGGGGATGAAGAGAAAGGGAGCTAGATCGGCCCTCCCTAAACCGCGTGTTCATAAAACAACTCCGTCCCTCTGCTTAAAGTTGTCGAGTGTCTATTCAACTTGACCTTCGGCCTCGTCTGAGAGGAGGGGGTAAGATAAGACAGAGGGTATTTGAAACGGGGGAGATAAGACAGAGATAGGGGGGGGGGGGGGGGTGGGGGGGGGGGGTTGATTGAGTTGGACTCTGACAGCTAAAGGCTTAAAGAAACTCCACTAGAAGGCCTTTTGTTTCAACACACAGGTCAACATAAAAAGTAGACTGGAACATGAAGCTATATGCTTGAAGTACTGGCTTTATACAGGAGGACGACAACGACAAGCTCTGCTCAAATGTGGGTCAATCTCAAGGCTGATGCTTTTAAATTGCTTGGTTTCTCCACTTTAGTCTTTAAAAATGGTTCCTTACAGTGGATTTGGGTAAATATCTTGACGTTTTTAAAAGGAATATCAAGAAATGTGCGCGTGCGAGAGGTAAATAACCTAATTGAAGGCGTAGTGATTGTACGATACAAAAATAAAATTGTGCAATAAAAAAAAAAATGTAAAAGCTGTGATATGGCTTGATCGTTTCGGTGGGGTTTAGAAAAATCTTGGACCCTCCCTTTTCTAAAGGAAAGAAGTAGGATGTCTCAGTAAAGCATAATGTATATGATTTGGTGAAGCCGTTTTAAAAACGTACATTTCCTCTTTATTCATTACAAGCTCACCCTCATCTAGTCCTTAAGACTTTTTTTTTTTAAACAACAACTCAACTTTGAGGGGTCAAAAGGTCAGTTAGGTACAGAGGATGAGGCAGATCGCTTTGGTTGACCTGCTATACATTCCCTGTTCAATGAAAGCCCGGATCAATAACTTAATATTTGAACGACCTCTGGTTCAGTTCAATGACATTCAGACCCAATAACCTTCTCCCCTTCCAGACGAAGATGACAGATTGCTTCCGTCTGCAGATTGTATGGTTCCGTCTGCAGATTGTATGGTTCCGTCTGCAGATTGTATGGTTCCGTCTGCAGATTGTATGGTTCCGTCTGCAGATTGTATGGTTCCGTCTGCAGATTGTATGGTTCCGTCTGCAGATTGTATGGTTCCGTCTGCAGATTGTATGGTTCCGTCTGTACGCTACTCTTGTCTGTGACCGACTGAGTATGAATGTGGCTCTGACACAGATGTTTTAAAAAGGGGGATGGAGCGATCGAGAGGTAGAGATTGATTGCAAGGTTTTTGATTTGATGCGGGTCAAGACGTAAAAAGATCGCAACATAGCAGTTTATTTTCTGCCTCGATAGAAAGGTCTCACTGTAGCTGGTCTACTGTGTAAACAGAGAGAGAAAGAGGAGAGAAAAGGAGAGCAAAATGGTCTTTGATTGTGTCCAAGTGGGATTCTTGTCTCCCTGGTTGGCTCAATCCTCAGATGAGATGGGGAAAACAAAACAACATCAAAACAAGAGCGAAAAATCAGCGGAGACTAATATCAGGCAGTCCTGTAGTTGCTCTGGGAGTCAGCTAGTTTCCTCACTAAATAAAAATGGCTGTCCCTTCAGTCCAAACAGCATTTTCAAAACGCCAATGTGCTCGTAGGCGGACGCTCAGACGTTGGTCTTCCTGGTCGGGGCATCCCTGAGCCAACGGGAGACAAGCGGGAGGTCTCAGAGGTCGATCCCACCTGCTACAGGTGTGGGTGGAAGAAGACGTGTACACAGGTCAAATTGTGTGTGTCCCTGTAACCTGCAGGAGTCCATGAGGGGGCACATATCCGAAACACCCTGAAAGATCCTCCTGGAAAATGGTTAAAGAAAAACAAACAAAAAAAGGATAAAAAAAAACAAAACAATGTGACGTTGAACCCAGAGAGGAAGGGCCTGAAAATTAGAAGCTGGATCTCCCTAGTGGAGATTGATGAAGAGCTCCTCCCCAGTGCCTGTGGACATCCAAGGCCCAGCTGCGTTAGCTAGCCAAGGAGAGGACGATGAGGAGGGCCGTTAGTTACATAAGCCGCCGTCTCACTGAGCGAGGCAGCCAGCCAGCCATTCCCATTCCCCCAGGGCCATTCCTCTACTTCCGTCCCCCAGCGGAGTGCACCGAGAGGGGGGGGCACACCCTCCCACTACGACCCCTGGGAAGCAACTCTGGGTCTCGGAGGGCGTGTCTGAGTGACTGCGAGACGTTTATGTGACTCTCTAGGGCTACTTCTAGAGGAGTGTGTGTGATTCTGTGTGTGTGTGTAAAGGGGGAGAGTGGCAGTTAGGAGAGCAGTGTGATAATCTGTAATAAAAGATCCAACAGGTTTTCCAACAGGCACGGCCTCTCTCTCCACCCCGCTGGCGTGTCACTGGTGATCGTCCTCTCTGTAGTCAGATACGTCTTTGCACGGCCTCTAGACGTCTGCTGGGACACAGCTCCTATAGGGAGGGAGGAGCAGGAGAGTGGGGAGAGAGACAGATGGGATAGAGAAAGGGGAGGGTGGGAATAAGAGAGAGGGGAAAGCGAGGGAGAGGAAAAGCGTGGGAGAGAGATACACGTCTTTAGCTCCATCATGAACCACAGCCAACTCTATGTATGGGACGTCATCGTAAACAAAACAGCATTCAATGTCGAGCACCAACTAGTCTAGCAGGAAAGCGTCGGTTGTTCACCTTGCTTCTGCTGTGGAAGTGATCTGCTGTTGTCACTCTGTGTGTGTGTGTGTGTGTGTGTGTGTGTGTGTGTGTGTGTGTGTGTGTGTGTGTGTGTGTGTGTACGACGCGCGAGTGAGTCCGTCAACCGGGGGAGTGTGTCTGTGGGCAATATATATTCATATTTTTTATCTCGGCCAGCAATCATTCTGGTTCCTAAAAAACGAATCCATAAAAACAAAGGTGTGATTCGGTCTGGCAGATATTCCGTTAGCCCTCCAGGGATTCATCTGAAAGAGTGTGAGAACAACAACAAAAAAAGACAAATAAAAGTGTCCTGTCCCTCGTCTCCAAACAGTGTATGACAAGGTGTTGAGAGATGACGCTTTTCATAATTAGCCAACTCAAAAATGGGAGTTGGGCCCTATAACCAGGGCCCCATGTGCCACTCAGACACAACCAATGCTAGAGGGCGTGAACCGTGAACGTACGAGTGAGACTGAGTGAATGTGAGTGACTGTGACTGTGTGTCTGGGCCTGCGAAGGACACCAAGGTTGGCACGAAATGAGAGTGCGCTCGTCGGGACCGGGGGTACAACCTGAACTTGCACAATAACGACGCTCATTTTGCCGTTTTTCCCCAGGAGGCCTACATCCTCTGTCGAAAGAGGTATTGTCCAGAACACGGCCCATTGTCCGCCACATGAGGTGAGAAGACAGCGATAAGACGCAGCACCTGAGGTCTCGCTCCATTCAGACTCAGGAATTTCACTCCTAAGTCCTACATCAGCAAGTTATTATGATTCGTGAACAGAATCTGCATTTATAGTGGCTTGGTGCTTTTTCCTCAATCTCAAAGTGCTTTAAAATTGTATTGGGTTGAATTGTCCTTTCCTCAACCAATTAGGCGCCATCTCCCCTTCGACAGTTGAAGTAGTCAACTCAAACACCGGTCCCTCTGTTACATCCTTCCCAGGGTTGTATTCATCAGGCACCAAGCAGAAGAAAAACAGACAGACAGGGGGAGGGAGGGAGGGGCCTAGCTGCGCTAGTCCAATAAAAACGTTTCTAAAACACAACGCTTTTTTAAAAAAAAGTGTTTCTCCCATGTGCCGCCTCTTACGCCGGACAGGTCCGTAATTAGGGTGATGTAGTTCTAAACGGGCTGACTAACAGGGGACATGCCTATAGGTATCAGGCTCAGCTATGCAGAGACTGGAAGTGACGGTGACAGTCAGACCGGTGACCTGAATCATTCAAACACTAATAGAGCATGGAGCACATCAGAGGCGGCTGCCTATAGACATAGATCAGGAACCACTGGCCACTTTAGTAATGTACCCGTATTTAGCGTCTCACATTCCACTGTGTCTTAGTCACTTCAATTGTTTGTAAATATTGCATCCCCCACCTCATATGTATATACTGTACTCCATACCGCCACTGTACCTTAGTCCAATGCCGCTTTTACGGGTATGTATATATTCTTAATCCAATCCTTACTTAGGTTTCTGTGTATTTTGGGTATATGTTGTGAAACTGTTTAGATATTCATTGTTAGACATTACGCGTATGTGACCAATAACATTTGATTTGTAACATGATCTCCCATGTTCTTCTAAGTCTACGTCCCAACTGGCACCCCGCTTGCTTTTTCCTGCACTACCTTTGACCTGGGCCCACACCATTTACTATAGGGCCCTGGATCAAGGTAGTGCACTATAAAGGAACTAGGGTGTAATTTGGGACACAAGCCAAGTAAGCCTCTTCCCGAGCCAGAACGGCGATAGTACCTAGGCCTGTCTCCTGTCTCTGTAGTGGGAGGCAGCTTGGAGGTATAAGGAAACCCCCCTAGACAGGACGCTGGTCTGTCGCAAGGCCTCACCCCCGATCCGTCTCCTTGGCCTAACCCTAAAATTGTCATTTTGGACTTTGAGTCTACGACTATCACCTATGACTGACCCCTCTCTCCCTTTCCTTCTGGAATCTACATCTCCAGCATAAGGAAAAGGGAAAGACAGAATGGTAACAATAGAACAATCCCTGGTATGTCTGGAACATATAAACTTCTCCTCTGCTTTGGGCTAAGTTCCAATCGAATGTGTGAAATACATAGACCTCTGCTCTGGGCTACGTCCCAATCAGATTCAGCAACCTCCTAGTATCCTCATCTCCTTTCCTTCATCCTAATGGAGGTAGCTAGGCAGACCAAGGAAAACCCACGGTGCTAGCTAGTTATAGCCATGTAAAAAGAGGCCCAGCGTTTTTCCTAGTCAGTTCACATGGTCGGGAACACTTCTGGCTTTACTTGTAAGAGAGAAGACTGGCTTGTATCACTCAGACCAATGGCTATCGGAGTGAAACAGATGCTATCTAAGAGTATTGGGACACAGCATGATACTGATATAGGCTTGTGTCCCAAATGGCAAACCTATTCCCTAGAAAGCACACTACCCTATGGGTTCTGGTCAAAAGGGAGCCATTTGGGACGCAAAATAGATGGTTAGCCTGCAGCAGTAGAATCTTGCCAGGAAAAGGGTGTCTCTGCCTAGGCTGTCATAGTACTGAGATCTAGATAGAGATTACACATATTGAGCAAAATGGGCGGGGGCACACACACATTCACTCACTCTCGGTGTGTGTGTGTGTAACATGAGTGCGGAAGATTGCCTAATCAGTGGAGTATGTCTTACTGCTGTGGGGAGGAAACAGAAGCACAGACACACAATATGACTCACCGCAGTGCTACGCCCTCCCTGCGTCCACCTCATTTTTAGGGTTGTCGAGGAGATATGCAATCACAACCATTCACGTATGACCAACAATACGCAGCCGTCCCCTCCCCCTCTACAGCCTAAAGGTATGTGATCATCTGAAAAGGACTAGCGTGTACCAGGTACTGAGAGATGATTAGATACTCAAAAGGTGACCACAGATGGACTTATATATATATATATATATATATACACAGTACCTGTCAAATGTTCTTTATTTTTTACTATTTTCTACATTGTAGAATAATAGTGGGAAAAAAATCTAAACTATGAAATAACACATATGGAATCATGTAGTAACCAAAAAAAGCGTTAAACGAATCAAAATATATTTGATATCTAAAATTCTTCAAAGTAGCCACCTTTTGCCTTGATGACACCTTTGCACACTCTTGGCATTCTCTCAACCAGCTTCATGAGGTAGTCACCTGGAATGCATTTCAATTAACAGGTGTGCCTTGTAAAAAGTTAATTTGTGGAATTTCTTCCTACTTAATGCATTTGAGCCAATCATGTGTTGACAAGGTAGGGGTGGTATTACATGAAGGTCAGTCAATATGGAAAATATCCGCAAATACCTATGATGAAACTGGTTGAGGACCACAACAGGAAAAGGAAGACCCAGAGTAACTTATGCTGCAGAGGATAAGTTCATTAGAGTTAACTGCACCTCAGAATGTAGCCCAAATAAATGATTCACGGAGTTCAAGTAACAGACATATCTCAACATCAACTGTTCAGAGGAGACTGGGTGAATCAGGCCTTCATGGTCAAACTGCTACAAAGAAACCACTACTAAAGAACAGCAATAAGAAGACAAGGCTTGTTTAGGCCAAGAAACATGAGCAATGGACATTAGACCGGTGGAAATCTGTCCTTTGGTATGATGAGTCCAAATTTCAGATCATGGTGATGGTGCATTGCTGGTGACACTGTCAGTGATATTTAGAATTCAAGGCACACTTAACCGGCATGGCTACCACAGCATTCTGCAGCGATACGCCATCCCATCTGGTTTGGGCTTAGTGGGACTATCATTTGTTTTTCAACAGGACAATGATCCCAAACACACCTCAAGGGCTATTTGACCAAGAAGGAGAGTGATGGAGTGATGCATCAGATGACCTGGCCTCCACAATCACCCAACCTCAACCCAATTGAGATGGTTTGGGATGAGTTGGACCTCAAAGTGAAGGAAAAGCAGCCAACAAGTACTCAGCATACAGTATGTGGAAAGTCCTTTGACTGTTGGAAAAGCATTCCTCATGAAGCTGGTTGAGCCAACAGTGTGCAATGCTGTCATCAAGGCAAAGGGTGGCTACTTTGAAGAATCTCAAATATAAAATTATTTTGATTTGTTGAACACTTTTTTTGGTTAGTACATGAATCCATGTGTAATTAAAATCGTTTTGATGTCTTCACTATTATATTACAATGTAGAAAATAGTAAAAATAAAGAAAACCCCTTGAATGAGAACGTGTGTCAAACTTTTGACTGGTACTATCTATATATATATATATATCTATATATATATCTATATATATATATATCTATATATATATATATATATATATATATATATATATATATATATATATATATATATATATATATATATATATATATATATATATATATATATATCTCACACACACACACACCTATCTATCTTTCTACCTTAATCGTGTTAAACCTGTCATCATTAAACTTCAAGGGAGGAAGGAAGGATGCATTTTACAAGTAGTATCCTCACTGGGCCTGTGTTCAAGTCTCTAGTCTCCCTCTTTGGTTTCCACTGTCCAGGAGAAGTCTTGACTTCTGGACCATTGACCTAGCTGTGGAGGACCTCCCACCGACTCAACCAACAAACTAGCTGCTTGATCTGGGAATTTTTCCTCAAATTCGTCTTCCCTCACCTTTCTCAAATCACATTGGAGGGGAGAAGATCCAAGGTACCGCCCCTCAGGCCTTCTCCGCCAATGCTCTTTGAGGAGAGAGGACACAAGACGAATTGGGGAAAGAGCCTGGGAGGGACTATCCCATGCGCTGAAGACAGACACAGATGACAGCTGAGAGGGAGAAAGCGAGAGAGAGCCTATTCTGACACAGTCAAATTCCACAAGGATTAGCTGATGATCATCATCACTTCCTCTTCTTTTCAGTAGGCTGCTGGGTGAAACAACCTGACACCTACCTCGTTGGGCATGCTCACCTACATCACACTCAACGGGGAACAACGTAACTGGATGCCACGGCGGTGTGTGGTCACCCCGTAAGGTGTTTGCGCACAACGGCTGTGCGTCTGTCTCTGGGCTACATGCCCCAATTGCTCAAAGGCATTGAACTCCCTCGCTCTCCGTCTGTACATTTTCAGCCATCATTCCTTTCCATTTACATGACCCCCCCCCCCCCCCCCACCATGGGGATCAATAAAGTACATTCATTCATTCAGAAAACACCACCGACACTCACACTACATCTGGCGCTTAAAACCATCTACACAACTGACAAACCAAAGTCCTTACAGTTCCTTCCTGCAATAGAATGATCGGAGTGGGGCTGTGATGGAATTTTGCATGGTGGTAATTGGCCAGCCAAATGACCGCAGTCTCTGTAAAACAGTTCCAATAGCAAATAATATAACACAATTAAAATGTCTATTATTTTGGACGCACATTTACCCCTCTCCTCCTGACTGCATGCACTGTCGTAGGTTATATTGCTGTGTGCTGCTGCGCCTTTCCACGTGTACTCATTTGCTACAACACCTCTTGCTTGTTTCAGCAAGGAGCAACAAAGATTCATCACGTTGTTAAGAGTCCATGTGACCCGCAGGAAAAGGACAGTCGCACGGCTACCCGGCCGTCTCGTCTCCAGTCAGCTGTTATATATATATATATATATTTTACATTTATTTATTTTACGGTGAGATTATCCTGCATCTACAACACATTCAGAAAGGTATTACTTCCCTTATCACTTCTTAGGTGTGAGTGAGATCACCACCCTGCCCAAAAGAACTTGGCTTCAATTGGTTTCCATGGAGATGTCTGCCCTCAGCTGACCCGGATGCTGTAGAAAGGGAGCCTCGACACAAAAGTTGACCGATGACAAACAAAACACTGAGGTTAGGTGGAAAGAATGAGTGTATAATGTGTATTGTATCCCACACAGACCTAATAAAGAAGGCAGTTGAGTACACTCATGAACACAATGAGTGTTTCCTCCTTCCCTCATCAGCCGCAGTAGCGCCAGGCTGGCCACGACCATTGGCACAGGCTACTCTCTTCACTAGCTAGGTTTCCATCCAATTGGCAACCGATGTGAATATTCAAAAATATGCATAGAAACAACATGCATATTTTTCCCCCACCAGCCATAGTGCACATTAAAATAACTTTTCGGTCAAATTCTCATGTACTGAATAAAAAGTACAAGTGAAATGGGTTTCCAATCACATTTTCAACTCTACTCATGGTTTTGTCTATTAGCTCATGTATTCCCAAACTGGGGTCCGCGCAATGCCGTCGGGGGTACGCTAAATAAAAATGTGGTTAATATTTTTTATTTTCCCCTTCACATTTTCAAACAGTCCATTTATATTTTCCAACGGGGCTATGCATTTGGGTGAGGTTCCCCCCCTGCGCCTGAGTAGCCTCGTTTCACTGCCAAAAAATAAAATTAAACCATCAAGTATTCAGAAAAATAACAACACAATGTAAAATACAGGTAGCCTAGTCAAATAATTGACATCCAATCACATTAACCGTAACTCTCTTGCGGGAAACCTTCACTCTTGCGCAGACACTTAGAAACAAAACATGACAATTTGAAAAATAAGCCACGGGAGTTTTTTTTGTGGAGAATAAAGACGACTTTCGAGTAGTAAGACAGGTATAAAAGCAACAGTATATGGTGAGCTACCGAGTGGCTAGGACAGGCAATCCCCATACTATTGTGGAGGATTTAATTCTTCCTGCTGCCACAGATATGGCTGGGGGGAAAGGGCCCCCCCAAAAAAACAATACAGACAATGACTTCATCAAATAACATTGTTTCACGACGCATCAGTGACATGGCAGGAGATGTTTTGAAGAAATTACTGCTTTGCATACAAGCCAGTGAATTATATGCATTACAGCTGGAAGGGTCAACAGACGTGATGGGAATGGCACAGCTCCTGGTATATGTCTGTTACGTTTATGGGGGGGGGGGGGTCAATTAAGGAAGACATCCTCTTCTGCAAACCAGGACAACATGAGAGGATATTACTGGACAGCTTTGTGACATCAAATGGACTTGGGGTCAAGATGTATCTGTACTGATGGCGCAAAAGCCATGACAGGAAGACACAGTGGAGTGGTAACGCAAGCAGTTGCTCCCGACGCCACTTGGGTACACTGCAGCATCCACGGAGAGGCTCTTGCTGCCAAGGGAATGCCTGACAGCTTGAAATATGTTTTGGACACTACGGTGATAATGGTTAACTTTGTTAAAGCAAGGCCCCTGAACTCTCGTGTATTTTCTGCATTACGCAAATGATATGGGCAGCCACCATGTAACGCTTTTACAACATACAGAAGTGCGCTGTTATCAAGAGGCAAGTATTGACATGTTTTTTTGAATTGAGAGACGAGCTTAAAGTTTTCTTTACTGACCATAATTTTCACGTTTGACCGCTTGCATGATGACGTGTTTTTCACCCGACTCGCCAATCTGGGTGATGTTTTTTCGCACCTAAATGATCTGAATCTAGGATTACAGGGACTCTCCACAACTATATTCAATGTGCGGGACAAAATTGAGGCTATGATTAAGAAGTTGCAGCTCTTCTCTGTCTGCATTAACAAGGACAACACACAGGTCTTTCCGTCATTTAATGATTTTTGTTGTGTGCAAATGAACTCAAGCTTACAGATCATGTCAAATGTGATATAACGAAGCACCTGAGTGAGTTGGGTGCGCAATTACACAGATACTTTCCCGAAACGGACAAAACAAACAACTGGATTCATTATCCCTTTCATGCCCTGCCTCCAGTCCACTTACAAGACAAGAGAGCCCCTCATCGAAATTGCAACAAGGCAAGCGGTTCTATGAACATTGAATTTAATCAGAAGCCACTGCCAAATTTCTGGATTGGGCTGGGCTCAAAGTTTCTTGCCTTGGCAAATCGTGCTGTTAAGACACTGATTCCCTTTGCAACCACGTACCTATGTGAGAGTGGATTCTCGGCCCTCACAAACATGAAAGCTGAATACTGGCACAGACTGTGTGGAAAATGATTTCAGATGGAGACTCTCTCCAATACAACCCAACAATGCAGAGTTATGTGCATTCTTTCAAGCACACCCTTCTCATTAACCTGTGGTGAGGTATTCACAATTTTTGAGGAACTAATATGTAAGATGGTTCAATAAAGACCAAAATGATTGATTATTATTATTACTATTATTATTGTATTATTACTTGTGCCCTGTTCCTATAAGAGTTCTTTGTCACTTCCCTCGATCCGGGTTGTGACAAAACCTCACACTCATTCTTATGTTGAATAAATGTATTGTATCGTGTGTGTGTGTGTGTGTGTGTGTGTGTGTGTGTGTGTGTGGCAGGCTTACAATGATGGCAAAAAAAACAACATTTGAGAGTGCGCTGACCCTGGTGCTAGAGGGGGTACGCAGCTGGAGGTTGAATGTTTGAATGGGTACGGGACTATAAAAAGTTTGGGAACCACTTGGTCTACATGATGAGATTATTATGGACAAAATAGTGAGATTATTGATATTTTTCCAACGGTAGTGAAGCATCAATCAAGTCAGCAGAATAAGACAGCAAAAAAAAATAGTTTGGAAAGGAGCATCAAGCTCATCACGTGCAACACCCTGTGAAGTTCATAACTCATTTCATCTGTAACCTAATAAACTGCATTCTTCCCCGAGTCCTAGCAAGAGGATCAAACAAAATATCACCACGTGACTCCAGATTTACTTCCATATGGATATATGAATAGTTCTGCATAAATGCATTTCCACCGCCATTTCGTACATAATTCATTTTACCTACACAAAATTATATTTTGTTTTGGTCGGCATTTGGAAAGTTTAGACATATTTGCTGTTCCCATCAGGCCTGTGGTGACATGTTTTATCCAACATGTACTTCACTCGCATAAAAAGGTTGGATGAAAACCTGGTTACCGTACGTAATACATTAAAATCACCACCACTAACAACTTCTCCTGGACCAGGGGACAGCTGAGGAGGAGTGCATACATTTGCATTAAAATGGACTCTGCATGGACTCTGCGTGCGTATCATGATCAATGAGGTGGCAGAGAGGTCTCTCCCTGAGAGTGTATCATTCAGTCCCCATTCATCAGAACGGAGGTGAGGATCAGATGTGTCCCATTTTCCTTTTGTTCGACACATGAGCAGAGCTGTAGGGAAGTCATTAGCTTCTATATCCATAGTCATAAACCCCACCCATTCCTACAATTTATCTTCTTCAAATGATATTTTAAACCTAACCCCACTGCTAACATTATGCTTAACCCCGACCTTAAATTAAGACACATTTGTGTAGCCAATTTTGATGTTGTGGCTGTGGAATCTGACTGCTAGTGGAAACCAAATATTCCTGAATAGCTTCCTCTCATCATCTCCTTTTGTTTGATTCATGTACCTTCTACATTCCCTCTCTGAATTGTCTTTCCTTCCCTTACAGGGAGGATCTTAAATGTGACCTCACTGCTCATTTGCATCTTATTCACCACCCACTCTTCATCCTGCAAACTTCACAGGTTTCAAGGTGGACCCTGCCTGCAGAAACACACCATCTAAATAGCTGAAGCAGAGATGACAATCATGTGTTCAGTCCTCAACAGGATCACCTGTCAAGTGTTACCACACAAGCATGTGCTGCTAGGGCTAGTCAACACCCTCACCCAAAACTTCAGGTTGGTGTCTGGTCTGCCAAGGGACAGGCCTTAGTGCAGCATGTGATTTGACATTATGGGGGGACATCATTCATGTAGTCTGACAAATGGTTGGATAATCTAAAATGGTCAGATAGGCTATATACAATTCTACCTTTATACTAAATCTGTAATACCGAAGCATCGTCAATCGATCGAAAAGGTTAGTTTGCGGTCACGTTCAGTGAAAAAAAAGCGTTATGATTTGAACCCTTTCTCATTCTCTTTGACAAACCCCATTCCGCCTGTAATATTTTTGGGTGTGTATCGCTGCGGTTCCACTCTGTCACTCTTCTGTATAGGCCTCAAAACTCATCCCCGAACTCACTCTCTTGTCTAGGTTGAGAAAAGATACCTTCAAAACTGGGGTCGACGCAGCGGCACAGCCCGATGTGTTCTGACGGCCCGGCCTTGCTCGAATCGAGATGACACACTCGTTACAGGTTACAGGTTAGCATAATAAATATGAGTTCGACTCATATCGAGCGAGGCATGGTTGGCTGTAGGAACGTTGACTCCGATTCAACAACTTTGCCCCGAAAATAATACAGACATTAACGTTACTGTCAGCACTGGCTAGGTGAGAGTCGGTTATGGGAACATTAGCGAACTATGAATTGACTAAGGTTACTAGTCTATGACTAGCTAAATCCCCCCCCTGTAAAATGTAGCTCGCTTCAGTGGTACGGAATGGAGTAGATGTTTTGCAAGCCAGTTAGCCATTTCTGGTGGCTAACTTCTAGCTAGCTAGCTTGGAAACTGTGCTAGCTTGGTGGCAACACCTGAGCGTTTGAGCTACCTAGCCAGCTAACGTTTGGATACCACCTTTAGCCTGCAAAGCTACAGTAACATTAAGTTAGCTTCTAGGTTTCATTTTCACAACAGCATTTTGACAAACCTGGCTAACCATTTACCTGTAGCTATGTGGATTCACACCGGCTCCTTGAGTGAATAAATCCCAAAACGGTTGAATGTCCCCCGTTGATAGATTAGATTGATGATACCCGTTTTAATCTCCATACGAAGGTTTGGTGTTGGGTCCTCCGTGTTAGCAATTTGGCTAGATAGCTACATTTTCCTTCTCCATTACGGTACAGTACACGCCTAAAAGATAAGTATCTAAAGCTGTTCGTTATCACTGGTCGATGGCTTCGGTGCATGTGTTTACATAACGTCTAGGCGTTTTTTTAATCGAAGACACGAACGATTGCAGCAGGTAGATTATACTGAGATGCCCGAAGCCGATACATATTTTCAGGACCAACCAAGCGCAGATGTCCACGAACCTCTCTCCGAGAAGATATTGAAGTCCCGCCTCCTTCCTTGCTATTGGAAAGTTTATCTGTCAACCAAGAAGTGGAGTTTCTCGTGTACATTATGTGGTATGTGGCCAATATACGACATACAGCTAGGGCTGTTCTTACGCACGACGCATCGCAGAGTGCCTGGACGCAGCCCTTAGCCGTGCTTTATTGGCCATACCACAAACCCCCGAGGTGCCTTATTTCTATTTTAAACTAGTTACCAATGTAAATAGAGCAGTAAAAATAAATGTTTTGTCACACCCATGGTATACGGTCTGATATACCACGGCTGTGTGTCAATCAGCATGCAGGGCTCGAACAGTTTATAACGGACCCTATACCATGGGTATGACAAAACATGTATTTTTACTGCTCTAATTACGTTGGTAACTAGTTTATAATAGCAGTAAGGCACCTCAGGTGTTTGCGGTATATTGCCAATGTACCACGTCTAAGGGCTGTATCCAGGCACTAGTGGCATATTGGCCAAATACCACACCTCCTAAAATGATTGATTAATTAGACCATTTCCTTAAATTAAATCTCCACACAGGGGACACCGGGCCATGCAAAACAAACTTGCCCACTCATCAGTAGAGCTCAAGACCAATACATCATGTCATGTGCTTTTACTTTGTTGATCATGATGGTCAGTCAATGTCCATACAAGATACTCTTCCAAAATAAATAACCATATTTTGACTCCCAACACTCGAATACAATCCGGTATGTATTGGGTAAGTGGTTTCAGCCTGGCTATTCCTACTCCATGATTGACAGGTAGGCCTTGACTGAAAGGGGGGGTGTTTAAAAACCCTCTGACACACTGACATACTAAATACTGTGTGTTTTGCGTGTGTGTACTGTCTCAGTGTGTGTGTGGGCCCGTAAACACACACACGCCAGAGGGGGATTAAAGCGACAGCAGGAGTTTTGGATAAGCCCAGCCTACCCCTCCTCTCCACACACACATATTCCCACAAAGCTCACATACATACATACACTAAGTTGACCAACATCTGCTGCAGCACCACCAGACATAATGAAACAAATCTGAATCGCACTAATGAAATCACACACAATGGCATACAGTGTTTCCCCTAGGATTTTGTATGCAGTGGTGGCATGGTTAGTGTGGGGGGTCCCTCCCTCTTTGCCTTAGAGACAAAATATTGTTTTTTAAAGTAACTTCCCAGTGTTTCCAGATTTCTATGAAATATGACCTATAATTACTTACAATAAGAGTCAAATAATTCCAATTTTTTTGGGAAAAAGCAGCTTTTCTGTGTTGGAATGGTGTAGGCATATCCCAACAACAGAATGGTGTGGACTATACCGTCATAAAAAATATTAATGCAAGTAGACTGCTGATTGGCTAGCTCATCCTCTATACCGCTGATTACCAGGCCCCCAGTGTCCGGTCTGTAGTTTTAATTCACGAGCTCCGCAAAAAATACTTGCAAAAAATTGCAAAAAAACTTGCAAAAAATAAATAAATAAAAGACTGAAACGACTACATCAACTATGATACTTTGCTAGTTACGGACACTTTCACCATGATCCTTAGTGATGCTTTGGTGCCGTTCAGCCCCATTCAGCAATATGGCACGCTTAAAAATAAAATACTTCCAGCTTCACGCGCCATCGGGAGTTTTCCATAGGAATATGTGGATGATGTCAGCGCTGTCACTATCTACTGGTTTTAATGTCAAGGGGTATTACATCATACTCTGAAGAAATAGCAAACTTTAAAAAAAAAATTGATGTGAGGTTTTTGAAGTAATTTTTCTCAAATGTATGCTTTGGCCACAAAACAAGTATAGAACTAGACAACAACATTTTTGTATGAGTTAACAGAATAGTAACTTTTAAAAGTGTGATTTTGACTTTACTGTTACTTTCAAACCTAGTTTCCTGCAATTCTATACATTTTGTCATGGGGCTGAGAGAAAAAAATTGCAGTTTTAAAACCGATTTCCTGCAATTCTACACATTTTGCAATAGCATAAGAACATCACATAAGCCATCTGAGTGACTCAAACTTTGGAAAAATTAATGTGGACCCCATGCCGTGACATTTTTGGAATTTTAGATTCTCCCTGACTGTCTAGTTTTTATTTTGGTGGATGTTAGTTATCAAATATGATCTTATTAAAACATACAGTTGAAGTCAGAAGTTTACATACACTTAGGTTGGAGTCATTAAAATTGGTTTTTCAACAACTCCACAAATGTCTTGTTACAAACTATAGTTTTGGAAAGTCGGTTAGGGCATCTACTTTGTGCATGACACAGATATTTTTTCCAACAATTGTTTACAGACAGATGATTTACCTGATTTTCACTGTACCACAATTCCAGTGGGTTGGAAGTTTACATAGTTGACTGTGCCTTTAAACAGCTTGGAAAATTCCAGAAAATGATGTCATGGCTTTAGAAGCTTCTGATAGGCTAATTGACAGAATTTGAGTCAATTGGAGGTGTACCTGTGGATGTATTTCAAGGCCTACCTTCAAACTCAGTGCCTCTTTGCTTGACATCATGGGAAAATCAAAAGAAATAAGCCAAGACCTCAGAAAAAACATTGCAGACCTCCACAAGTCTGGTTCATCCTTGGGAGCAATATCCAAACACCTGAAGGTACCACATTCATCTGTACAAACAATAGTACGCAAGTATAAACACCATGCAGCCACACAGCCGTCACACTGCTCAGGAAGTAGACGCATTCTGTCTCCTAGATATTAACGTACTTTGGTGCGAAAAGTGCAAATCAATCCCAGAACAACAGCAAAGGACCTTGTGAAGATGCTGGCGGAAACGGGTACAAAAGTATCTATATCCACAGGAAAACAAGTCCTATATCAACATATCCTGAAAGGCCACTCAGCAAGGAAGAAGCCACTGCTCCAAAACCGCCATAAAAAAAGCAACTTTGCAACTGCACATAGGGACAAAGATTGTACTTTTTGGAGAAATGTCCTCTAGTCTGATGAAACAAAAATAGAACTGTTTGACCATAATGACCATCGTTATGTTTGGAAGAAAAAGGGGGAGGCTTGCAAGCCGAAGAACACCATCCCAACCGGGAAGCACGGGGGTGGCAGCATCATGTTGTGGGGGTGCTTTGCTGCAGGAGGGACTGGTGCACTTCATAAAATAGATGGCATCATGAGGGAGGAAAATGATGTGGATATTTTGAAGCAATATCTCAAGACCTCAGTAAGGAAGTTAAAGCTTGGTCGCAAATGGATCTTCCAAATGGACAATAACCCCAAGCACACTTCCAAAGTTGTGGCAAAATGGCTTAAGGACAACAAAGTCAAGGTATTGGAGTGGCCATCACAAAGCCCTGACCTCAATCCTATCGGAAATTTGTGGGCAGAACTGAAAATGTGTGTGGGAGCAAGGAGGCCTACATAACTGACTCAGTTACACCAGCTCTGTCACGAGGAATGGGCCAACATTCACCCAAGTTATTGTGGGAAGCTTGTGGAAGTCTACCCGAAACGTTTGACCCAAGTTAAACAATTTAAAGGCAATGCTACCAAATACTAATTGAGTGTATGTAAACTTCTGACCCATTGGGAATGCGATGAAAGAAACAAAAGCTGACATAAGTCATTCTCTCTACTATTATTCTGACATTGCACATTCTTAAAATAAAGTGGTGAACCTAACTGACCTAAAACAGGGAATATTTACTAGGATTAAATGTCAGGAATTGTTAAAAACCGAGTTGAAATGTATTTGGCTACGGTGTATGTAAACTTCCAACTTCAACTGTATATAGCTCCTTTATCTTTTCTACGTCATTTAAATCTGACATTAGTCATTTAAGTTGACACATAATACGTTTTACTATCCCCAAAATTATATATGTAAAAAAAAAAAATACTGCTAATTGAATATAGGGGAAACACTAGGATAGGTGGCTGACAAATGATTTCTAATGGTGTGCATTAGTGTGAGACAAGGAGAGGGAGCGAGAGTGTGTGAGAGAGGGAGTGTGTGTGTGTGTGTGTGAGAGCAGGGGGGAGAAAGGAGGGGGGGGTGTACTGTAAACTTTTTGGTAGTTGGCACAGAGAGTAAATCCAAAAGAGGGGAGAAAACGGATAACAAAATGGATCTCCAGGATGAACATGCCTAAGCAATGCTTCCACATGCCGGCGAAGGAAAGCGATAAACGTGTGTGTTAGTAAACAAATTAATACACAGACACACACGAGTAGGGCATACAAAGTTTAAAAAAAATAGTAGGTGTGTTCACCAATTGCTCCAATACATAACTTTATATTAGAAGATAAACAATATGCATGAAGAAGACATGCATGTGAAAACGCTACAATGTCTGTTATCTATTCCACTTTTGAAGAAACACACCCCCGTGGTTTGGATCACGGTGTCAGTGCAGGTGCCTGCTCGAGCGTTGGATTCCCGTTTCAGAGATGTTTGCTGCAATCTTGTGGTTCAAAACAGAATCGTGGCCACGACCGCTACAGAAGGCTTTCTGCTGCAATGTAACGACATTGCTATGTAATTGTAGCACTGTGCAGTTTCAGGGAACTCATCAAGTTAATGTCGTCTCAGCTTTTTCGAAAGATATCTGACTGTGTGGGGACACCAAAGGGAATTCCGGATAGCCTTCATAAAGTAGCCTGTGTCATGATTTGATTTGATGTTGTCATTATCCTTAGAGATGATTATAAACAGTTCATAGACAGCTTTTCTGATTATTCACTAAGAACCGTGGCTGACATAACAACCATCACGGGGCAGAGGTACATTTTATTACGGCTCAAGCCGGGAGTATGTTAGCCCAATAATGGACTAAGGGAGCCTAACGTTTGTCTTTATAGTCCAAGGACCTTGCATGTTCTGTTTAGAGGTGAATTGGGTTCTGGAAGCCAAAAAAAGCCAAATGCAGTACGGTTGTAGAAACATAAAGCCCTCTACTTTCACATCACATCAAAATCATTTCACAAATGCAAAATATACACTTACTGTACACTTTTTGAAACCGGGTTTTAACACAGTTGCAGCCGACAGTATTTTTCAATGACATGTTTGTGCCCTCTGTCTTCTGCTATGGTGAGCTTCGATTTGTCACTCGTGTCGCAAAATCGCAGAGGATTCGAATAAAGTTCAGCTTTCCCCAACTTTAGCCCCGCCTTGTTCTGCTCCCTTGCCCATGCTCGCAGCGGCCCATTCCACTTCTCTCACTTTCCCTCCATTGAATATGATTTGCTTCCGATGTTTCACAGAGCAATGCTGTTTCCTAGTGTAAATGTCCCATTCTGGGCCTCGACCCGCTTGAATACATTAGGCTATTGAATTAGTATTTCATATAAAAGACTGTGTGTTTTCAAGTACAGCCTGTCACAGTGACTGGATATACACCCCCCCCCCCAAGGTGTCGAAAGTATTCCACAGGTATGCTGGCCCATGTTGACTCCAATGCTTCCCACAGTTGTGTCAAGTTAGCTGGATGTCCTTTGGGGAGTGGACCATTGATACACACAGGAAACTGTTGAGAATGAAAAACCCTGCAGCATTGCAGTTCTTGATACACTCAATGCAGTGCACCAGGCACCTACTACCTACCATACACTGTTCAAAGGCACTTAAATCTTTTGTCTTGCCTATTCACCCTCTGAATGGAACGCATACACAATCCATGTCTCAACTGTCTCCATTAAAAATAATTATTTAACTTGTCTCCTCCCATTCATCAACACTGATTGAAGTGGATTTAACAAGTGACAGGATCAGAGCTTTCACCTGGCTTCACCGGAAAGAGCAGGTGTTCATAATGTTTTGTACACTCAGTCAATACGCATCCCAAATGGCACTATATTCCCTATATAGTGTACTACTTTTGGCCAGAGCCCTATGGGAATATGGCCATTTGGGACGCAGTATAGTGTTTAGGCCTACCTGAATAAAAGTCACTGTAGTCAGAGTAGACTCCCAAAAGGCACCCTATTCCCTATATAGTGCACTACTTTTGCCATTTTACTATGTAAAGTGATTTGAGCATCTGGAAAAGCGCTATACTTTGCTATACAACCTGTCAATTATTCTCTCTCAGAATAGCTTTACAGTGTACAGTTTATGAGAATAAACATACCAATAAGAATCCTAAATTCACTCAAATGTATATTATTTTTTGGATTGATCATGTCTTGATTAAAGTCGTATGTGTATGTATGTGCTGTATGTGCGTGTGTGTACGTCATAGGAGGATGGTGGCTGGAGCTATACGAGGACGGGCTCATTGTACAATGGAATGGTGAGGTTTTGTGAAGGTCAGAACTGTGTATGTGTTCTTGCATACAGTGGGGCAAAAAAGTATTTAGTCAGCCACCAATTGTGCAAGTTCTCCCACTTAAAAAGATGAGAGAGACCTGTAATTTTCATCATAGGTACACTTCAACTATGACAGACAAAATGAGGAAGAAAAATCCAGAAAATCACATTGTAGGATTTTAAATGAATTTATTTGTAAATTATGGTAGAAAATAAGTATTTGGTCAATAACAAAAGTTTCTCAATACTTTGTTATATACCCTTTGTTGGCAATGACAGAGGTCAAACATTTTCTGTAAGTCTTCACAAGGTTTTCAGGATGATAACAGAAGCTAAACAGCTGCCACAACAAAAACAGAGAAAGCTATAGAACCAACAGGTACAGCTACACAGCACTACTGTATATAACCATACAACGGGAAGAACTCTCCAAGCAGGAACAACTACACAACAGAAAGGAACAACTACACAACACTATCATATAGAATAAAAAGTACTTTTTTTATTACATTTTTTTGTATTCAGATGACAGTTGCAAAATGCATTTTAAAGTTCACTAAAACTTAAAACATCAGCTAAACTGCGACTTTACGTCAAGAGTAAGTCTTACTTGCTGCTGGTTTCCCGGACACAAACTACTGAGTGGGCTTGATCTGGGTGGGAAACAGACCCACAATCTCATAAATGTAGCCAACTTATCTGGTGTCGGGGTGCTCTCCAAATTAACCACTCGGGGGAGGTATTACTCAAATTATATACATCAAAAGCATTATTATGGCCAGGAAAGTACATTTATCATAGATATTCATAGTATTTATTCACGCCCATAGTATAGTCTTTACAAGTCTTCAAGATGCATTATGATATTGTAATGATATTTGTTTGTGTGTGTAGGGCAGACAACTGACTACTTGTATTCCAAATTTTTGTTGCAATATTGGATTACATCAGTTTATGTGGCCCATTCCCCCCCCCAGGAAGGCATTTTCTGCACTTTTTGAGTTTAAGGGCTGTCTCACAGTGTCTATCAATTTAACAACTTGCATTCTAATATTTTTATACAACCATCAATTTAAAAAATGAGAGACATTATAGATGTGAAAAACGTGGTTGTGTTTTGTTTTTCTAAACAATCGAAACATTTTGCGGGCCTTACCACTAGCCTACAGGTCATTGCAAAATATGATATGTTGTCCTAGATCTGTGAATAAGAGGTTGATAAATTGAGCTAGTAGATTGAGTGTTAGTTTGTATTCTATTTGGTGACAAAGCATCCTTCACTCATACTGCTTAACATACCCTCATAAAACGGACTGTCCTACCGATTCTTGACTTCGGCGATGTCATTTACAAAATAGTCTCCAACACTCTACTCAGCAAATTGGATGCAGTCAATCACAGTGCCATCAGTTTTGCCACCAAAGCCCCATATACTACCCACCATTGCAAAAATCACTAAAGCTGGAGACTCATATCTCCCTCACTAACTTCAAGCATCAGCTGTCAGAGCAGCTCACAGATCATTGCACCTGTGCATAGCCCATCGGTAAATAGCCTATCCAACTACCTCATATTGTTATTTATTTTTTTGCTCCTTTGCACCCCAGTATCTCTACTTGCACATTAATCTGATGCACATCTATCACTCCAGTGTTTAATTGCTAAATTGGAATTACTTCGCCACTACAGCCTATTTATTGCCTATACCTCCCTAATCTTACCTCATTTGCACACGCTGTATATCATTTTTTTCTATTGTGTTATCGACTGTACGTTTGTTTATTCTATGTATTGTTGTTTGTGTTGCACTGCTTTGCTTTATCTTGGCCAGGTTGCAGTTGTAAATGAAAAAAAAAATGTCACCATGTTTGTTTTAGTCTGGATACCAGTCTTTTTAGCTAACATTCCACTCCTTGACATTCCTGCCATTTGCCAAAGAGACTGGCCTTTCGGAAATCTTCAAATATGAACATTCTATCTAATAGCAGAACGGAGACAGCAACCAGGCGATGTTTCTGTGTGAATCATCAGCGATTAGTGTTATGCTTCAGAATGAAATCATGAGATGCTGTCATCACTCAGGGCAGTGGGATTAGAATTCCCTTTCACACTGAATTGTCAGTTGACTTTGGTATGCTCATTACAAATGGCTCTGGATGGTCAGTGCCATTGTCACTGAGGTTCTGGTGGAAGTTTATGGTGCTTTTGTTATGCCCTATAGTAGCTGAAAGATTTTATTTGCCAAAATAAACAACAGCACATTTGTTTCTTGGATAACAAAAGTCTGTGTCCACCAACACCCTAACATTTAAAAAAAACTTTTAAAAAACACGTTTTATTTAAAGGCGTTAGCAAATTCTGCAACTTGTATTCATGTCAAAAGAACATGACTTTGAATAGAAACATTTATTTCCATAAGGTGAATGTCTGCAATAAGCTCTTTGGGGTTTTCACGGTTTTAATGTCTATGGGTTTTCAGTGGGGGTACCATTGCGTCCAACGTATAGCCTACAGTGAAAGAGTATCCAGTGCCACAAAAATAATATTATAAAAAACGTGTGATTGCAGCGACACTTCCGCCTCGGTCGCAAGGAAAGTTGAACTCTTCCTGCTTTTTTTACATTTTTTTTACCTGCAGTAAAAAAGTAGGATATGCATATACATCCTTGCGAACTATTCCATATTATCAATAGAGGCCATGGATGCAGCTGAGGGGAAGAGTTTGATTAACAACTAATCTGTTTAGAAGCGCAGTGTAAAATACAGGCAAGGAAGTGAGGCGGGCACTTGAAACTTAAACGATTGTTGTGTTTTGAGAGTTCCAGTCACTCCCTAAATCGCCTGTTAACAATGGGATGCTGTGGCAGTTCAGAGGTAATCGGGGTTCGGGATATTTAAGCCAAAACTAACTAGTTAGACATTTTTGGATTTACCAGATAAGTTGCTAACATTATCTGTTTGGGATATCCATTTAGCTACGTACACGTTGTTGTCGACTGCAGATCGTTAGAGGCGTTGTCTGTACTATATGTAGTTAGCCATAGTTGTTTACGTTTTAAACAACGGGTTACTTCCGTGTGTAAAAAGACGCGTGCGTGTTAATTTGGGTGAAAGTAAATTATTTACTCAATTACAGTACAGTAGTTGCTGTGTGTGAAACTGATTTGAGTTTTTTTTTTTTTTTTTTAGAAATTACGCCAGGTTAAAACAGTTTCGCGCATGCACCAGGTGTTCACAGATGACAATTTTTGATTGTTTGTCATTTTTATTTGTTAGCAAAAGCAGCGCGAGTGGAAACCATTGGAGGATCGAAGCTGCACGGATATTCCATGGCTCATCATATTCGCATTGTTCTGTATCGGAATGGTGAGTTTGACTGTGATTTCTTTGTAGATGACCATGGGCGCGTTTGAGCGGATCGCTTTTGTCAAGACGTTAACTAACCCTGGTCACGTTGTTATAAAAAGTGTCAGATTTGGGACTGCATGTAGACTGCATGACTTTTACAACAACCATGTCATGAACTTTCGACTGCAGTCGACTGGACATTTTTTCAGTTGCTCCTCACCACAGATTATCCATTATATTGACCAGTGGCGGCTCTAATGAAAATACATGTCTTCAAAAATGGAAAGCAGTCAAGAGGAGGCAAGATCAGGTGGGACCATTCTAGCCAATGAGGGGGCAGATACGCGTGTGAATGGGCACAAGTTACCACAGCCACAAAGTGTATCGTAAAAATTAATGAAGACAAACATTTGTATTTCTGTCTTAATTTAAGGATTAGGGTTGGGCATAAGGTTAGTAGTGTGGTTAAGGATGAGGTTTAAAATCACATTTGAAAAAGATAAATTGTAGAAATAGGCGGGGTTATGACTTTGTGTCTGTGTTAATTAGTGACTACCAGACACGACTCTTAATAGTTGCCGGGATGTAACGTGGCCTCATTATAGAAGTACATTCATAACAACCTAATTATTACAAAACGTATATTCGAGCAAATAAGACATGTAGCAAATAAGCCATAACATTTTTTGTTAATGACATTTGACACAAGTTACATGCTGGAGAAGACAGACTTTGGGTCCCCCTCGCTTCGCCTCTTCCTCTCTGTCCTCACCAACTGCAACTTGAATTTGGAACCAAAACATTGTGGGAGACAACCTTGTGTTTTGTTTTTTTTAAGCAAAAGGCACTACATACTGATTATTGTATTTACCAGCATAGTTCAGTGCTACCCCAATATTTTTTTTGTGCATTGTCATGATGGTGATGATATCGTTATTAATGGAAGCTGCTTCCCCTGTAGGCCTGTATCGCTGGTTTCTCCATTTCCACGGGAGCTGCATCCAGGCTCATCTCTGGCTACGACAGCTACGGTAACACCTGCGGTCAGAAGAATAGCAAGATCGAGGGGGTCGAGCTCAGTGGCCGGGATCAGACCGACAACAAGTAAGTTGCGTTGGAAATGTGGAACATCTCGAGATGGATGCTTACCAGTTATTAGCCTATCATGTAATTGGAAAATAATAACAATGTTTTGGTTGAGCTGTCCACTCCCATGACAATGTAGGCTCAGCAGGTTATGACTCCTCTCTCCTAGCCTGGTTAAACCAGACAGAATGTGGCCTTCGCCATTGTTCAGTGTGATATAACCAGGCTAACTCTCTCCCCCTTCCTCCCCACAATCGACAAGCCTTTTTTGTGGTAGTTTAACACGCGCCATTTAACATTACCGGTGCACAAACACGGATTTCATAATTTGGTAATCCAGTTTGCCACTTATACTTTCTTGCTCATCTGATGCTAGGCCTGTTAAAGCCTGGATGCTCATTTGTTTTGTTGATGGGTTAACCAGTGAGATCAGTGGGTTACAGAGGATTATAAACTGGGGGGTTCGAGCCCTGAATGCTGATTTACCACGGGTAAGACAAAACATTTAATTTTTACTGCTCTAATTACGTTGGTAATCAGTTTATAATAGCAATAAGGCACCTCGGGGGTTTGTGGTATATGGCCAATATACCATTGCTACGGGTTGTATCCAGGCACTCTGTGTTGTCGTGTGATAGAACAGCCCTTAGCCGTGGTATATTGGCCATATACCACATCCCCTCGTGCCTTATTGCTTAATTGGCTTGCTAGCACAGGGTGTTACTGTAAGACACTTTACTCTAAATGTGGTCAGAAAAGACTGATGTGGGTCTGAAATGGCACCCTATTCTCTATATAGTGCACTCTTTTTGACCAGAGCTGGGCTCAATAATAGTGCACTAGGTTATAGGGTGCCATTTCACATGCAGCCTGAGTGCAGCAGTGTTCTGCATTAATTCACGCCCGTGTTCTTTTTTTGTTGTTGAATATATTTGAATAAATTATTCAAACACGATTCAACTTTTTTTGAGCTGCTCGTCCAGTAAGTTTCCATTCTAGCAGTCTCTAGGAACAGTTTCAATGAGACAATGGGCTTTGTTTCATAAGCTGGGCTGGTATGCCCATTGACGTTTTGAGTGAGGGGCAGCAGGGGCGTTTTGGCTACAGAGATTTGACTGTTTGATAAGCTGTATCCCACATCACATTTTACTCAACCTACATCCCAAAGTCTACTATGAAAATATACTTAGGAAAATGTGCAATTTATTGTATTGCAAGATGGAAGAGAACATTCAAGGATGTTACTCAAATGTGCAGATGTTTAGTTCTGTCTGACTTGACTTGGGCCCTTGGCTTCCTTCAAGGAGCATGTGCCATTGACAAATGCACTCCATCTCGCTCTCTTTTCAGGATGTTTCTCTACTTCCCTCCATCCTTATTGAGGTCCTGTTCTTTGTCCTTTTCCAGGTATGTCTTCTTCCTAGACCCTTGCAACATTGACATCCTGAACAGGAAGATCAAGTCCATGGCTCTCTGTGTGTCCAGGTGTCCAGACATAGAGCTCAAGACGTACACTGACGTCAAAAAGTTTGCACTGCAAAATGGTGAACGTTCCTCCTGCTCTCATCCGTACCTTATGCATGTATTCATTGGTCGTTTCCACAGTGTGGATGAATGAATTACACAATGTTTATTTCCCATTTCTCCTCTTTACATAGGGTCGGAGCTCTGCTCGTACGACATCCCAGTCTCCAAGTATCCAAGCCACGGAGAGAGATCCAAAAAGTGCCCCAAACTCCCCGTGCCACCAAGGTACAGTCCTTTTTTTTTTTTTTTTTTACCAGTGTCGAGTCGACAGCGAGTAAATATAATGACACTAGCGAGACTATGCTGACGATATCATTTCCTCATCCTCTGCCCTTGTGCAGTAATTCTCTCCCCGTGTTCCACCGCTGCACTCCCGTGGACATCTCCTGCTATGCCCAGTTCGCTGAGGCCTTCGTCACCTTCGTCAGTGACAACAGCATGCTGCACAGGGTCATTGCCGGGGTGATGGCCAGCAAGGAGATCATCATGGGCCTGTGCGTGCTGGCTCTAGGTACTGTATATCCTAAAGTGGCATTTTATGTTTTAGTTGTCTGCTGTCTAGCCTCGTAAAGCATTATAGTGTAATATCCTAAATGACTTCTCTCTCTGTATACTGCCTGATTTAATTGTGCCAAAGAGGCCTCTGCTCTCCACCTAGAAAGTTGTGTTTCCTGGGACACGGTCAGGAAATGATAACAGGAAATGTCTCCAGGAGAGCTGACGGCATCCAGGGCTCTACGCTGACCTTTTAAATGTTTTTTTTTAAGTAGAAACATTTAGGAGCACACAGAAATTTAGGAGAGAGATTTAGGAGCACACGTAGAAATGTAGGAGCACAATGGAGAATATTTGCGGTAATAAGCTGTTTTCTTTGTAGTAATAGTGCAAGCATGACAGTCATGAATCTGCACTCGGGCTACAGTGCCGTGAAGTTGCCTAATTATTGCAACAATTATCACCTGGGTGATTTTCATTCTAGGCGCACTGGTGCTCCTAAATGAAAATTCCAGGTCACACAGCAAAAATATTTAAGCGCATATACGAGTAAGAAGGTTGCACTGTAGAGCGCTGGCATCCAAAAGAAGTAGTCGTGCCACCCCGCCCCCCCCCTTAAATGTACATGAAACATCACACAATTATGCCTTATGTTTCAATAAATATAGCCGTTGTACAAGAATAAGGCAATTTTTGTCATGACAATGGCATCATTTCATTTCTTTTATTTATATCCTCCTCTGTTTGTAGTCCTCTCCATAATCCTGATGGTGGTGATTCGCTACATCTCTGTCGTGCTGGTCTGGATCCTCACCGCCCTCGTGGTTCTGGGCTCTATAGGTAAGCTTCCCGTTCATTTGGCTCTCAAACGTCTCTTCCTTCATTCTGCAGTGCTTAAAAATGTATGAATAAACATGTATTATAGCACATTTCTATTTTAAAGCCTAAAAGGTCACCAACCATTAGGTCAGATTGTGAAATGTGAGTTCAAATCAATTTTACCTCACAAAATTAGATTGCTTGCAAAAACACACTGCAAAAACTGAGCATGGACCAGAATGAGCCTCTCTCCTCACAATCCATTGTCCCTGCAGTGAGGAATTACTATCTCCAGATAATGTTTTACAACTGCTCTCCGGATAATGTGTATTTTCAACTGCTCTCCGGATAATGTTTTTTTTCAACTGCTCTCCAGATAATCATTGTAGGGAGCTCAATAAGAAGTAGTAGCAGTATGAAAATCAAGGAGCCAAATGAACTGTGTGTTTCAGGTGGGACCGGGGTTCTGTGGTGGCTCTACGTGGACCACAGGACGAATCTGACCGACCAGACTGGTACCTCCCCAACACCCCAACAGCAGGTGGCCACAGACAACGTCCAAGCTCTGCTGGTCTACGCCATCTTTGCCACTGTCTTCACGGTACGTGTGTGTGCTTGTTGCCATGTGTGATTCCTGTTTTATATGGGTACGGTGTGTTGTGAGAGTGCATGGAGGGTTTATAATTGTACTGTGTTATCAAGTATTTGCTCTTTCAGTAACAAGAAAAAGCCTGATGTTGACAGACAGGCAAGCTTTAAGTCTGGAAAACTGGAAAACATGACCAACGCTTTTGCAAAAATGTGTCTTGCAACTATAAAAGCCATAGTTTCTTCTGTAATACAGACAGAAATGACCTGACCCACATTTACATTTGAGACATTTGGCAGACACTCTTACAGATTTTTCACATAGTGGGCTCAGGGATATTGAACCAGCGACCTTTCGGTTACTGGCCCAATGCTCTTAACCGCGCGGCTACCTGCCGCCCCACCATTCCGAATCAGTGTTTTCCACAAGTACCTGAAGTAGCCAGACAAATAGAAAATGTACCCATACAGGCCCCCCCCTCCGGGGTGACTTGCCCCCCTAGGTTTGCTATTTTTTGTTGTTGTTGCAGAACAACCTATATTTTGCTGGCCTGTGGTACATTCTAATGCCTTGAAATACACAGCAAAATGATTGAATAATTTATCAAATGTAACTTCCAAATTTGGAAAATTTGTTGTGGTATTGTGTGTACGTGATTTTATAATTTTAAATGACAAATGTATGAATTCAGTGTATTGTTAGTAGTTTTGGATATTGTCCAGGCCTAAGCCTATATGATCAGGACAATTTTCTAAGTAAAATACCATTTATATAGTTTTTTACATTTAACCTGTTTCCTCTTGAGATTGAAGTCTTATTTGCAGTTTTACTGCCAGCTATGAAATGCCACAATGTTTGTTCGTCAAATTATGTATTTTATTCACATAGAAAAATGTAAATAGCCCAATGCCCACATTATCTTGAAAAATAAATGAATGGTGGCTGTTACACTGTATATGAAGGCTAAGTTGATTTTGACTCCTCGTTAACACTTAGGCTACATTACCTGGGACGTGCAAATTCACACCTCTACGCTGACATGTTTTACAAGGAGCCCAAAATTAAATTATTTGAAGAAGAGTGTTTTATGATAAGAAATTACTCTAAAGTTTATGAATAAAATGTTTTTGGGGTGTTCCATGCTCAATAAAGTACAATCAATGTACCCTCTAATATATGACTCACATCTGAGACAAACATTTTCAGCTGCCACGGGCTTTTACCGTGGTAATGTTGGGATTCACATTTCCGTTTGTCTGAGAGCTAAGATTCTCCAACATCCTTGTGCTAGTAGCAGTTGAACAACCTAGTGTATGTGAACAAAACGATGTAAATAGCCCAAAAACACGAGGACAAAGTCACACTAGTACATTTTTGGGTAAATTCAACCAACTTCTGTGTCTGTGCACTTCTAAAAATGAATATTTCAGAACTTCACTCAGTGTGCACCGCACTCCAGGCACTGTTGATGTGGTCCAGGCACTGTTGCTGTGTGCGAGGTGGGATATTTTGGATTCTACAGTGGCTTGTGAAAGTATTCACCCCCTTGGCATTTTTCTTATTTTGTTGCCTTACAACCTGGAATTAAAATGGATTTTTTTTGGGGGGGGGGCGGTTTGTATCATTTGATTTACACAACATGCCTACCACTTTGAAGATGCAAAATATTTGTTATTGTGACACAAATAAGACGGAGCATAACTGTTCACCCCCCCAAAGTCAATACTTTGTGGAGCCACCTTTTGCAGCAATTACAGCTGCTAGTCTCTTGGGGTATGTCTCTATAAGCTTGGCACATCTAGCCACTGGGAGTTTTGCCATTCTTCAAGGCAAAACTGCTCCAGTTCCTTCAAGTTGGATGGGTTCCGCTGGTGTACAGCAATCTTTAAGTCATAGCACAGATTCTCAATTGGATTGAGGTCTGGTCTTTGACTAGGCTATTCCAAGACATTTAAATGTTTCCCCATAAACCACTCGAGTGTTGCTTTAGCAGTGTGCTTAGGGTCATTGTCCTGTTGGAAGGTGAACCTCCGTCCCAGTGTCAAATCTCTGGAAGACTGAAACAGGTTTCCCTCAAGAACTTCTGACCAGTTTCCCAGTCCCTGCCGATGGGAAAAACTTCCCCACAGGGATGGTGTTCTTGGGGTGAGGAAAAGTGTTGCGTTTGCGCCAGACAGCATTTTCCTTCATGGCCAATTTTAGTCTCATCTGTCCAGAGTACTTTCTTCTATATGTTTGGGGAGTCTCCCACATGCCTTTTGGTGAACACCAAATGTGTTTGCCTATTATTTTCTTTAAGCAATGGCCTTTCTCTAGTCATTCTTCCTTAAAGCCCAGCTCTTTGGAGTGTATGGCTTAAAGTGGTCCTGTGGACAGATACTCCAATCTCCGCTGTGGAGCTTTGCAGCTCCTTCAGGGTTGTCTTTGGTCTCTTTGTTCCCTCTGATTAATGCCCTCCTTGTCTGGTCTGTGAGTTTTGGTGGGCGGACCTCTCTTGGCAGGTTTGTTGTGGGGCCATATTCTTTCCATTTATTTTATAATGGATTTAATGGTGCTCTGTGGGATGTTCAAAGTTTCTGATATTTTTTATAACCCTGATCTGTACTTCTCCACAACTTTATCCCTGACCTGTTTGGAGAGCTCCTTGGTCTTCATGGTGCCCCTTGCTTAGTGGTGTTGCAGACTCTTTCAGAACAGATGTATATTTTATATATATATATTACACACACTGAGATCATGTGACACTTAGCTTAAATATGCACACACCACTTTTCCATATTTTTATTATTTGAAACAAGTTATTGTTTTATATATTTTTTTCCACTTCACCAATTGGGACTATTTTGTTTGTTTATTACATGAAATTCAAATACAAATCCATTTAAGTTACAGGTTGTAATGCAACAAAATAGGAAATGCCAAGGGGGATGAATAATTTTGCAAGGCACTGTATGTATTTCTTTACATAGGAATAAGATCTATGGTTCTTTGTGTGATTAGCTGTCAGCTATGAAACAGAATGACAATACCCTTGAGTGTAGCTACAGCAGGAATGTGCTCATGCTTTACTTTTTCAGTTCACTCATCTATTTATAGGTGCACATGCGAGTGAAATGGTCACACTCTAGATCCCCGAAATGAACTCGCAGACCATAAAGAAGCATCATCCTCTCCCCATCCTCCATGTAAAGAAATGTGACTGCAAACATCCACAGCGCACACAAATCATACTTACCACACGTACCGGGAGGCGAGACTGACGGCAGACTGTCATAACGTAACTTCCGTGTCAGACTGTACCTGCCATCAGTGTTTCCCTGTCACTGTTTACTTTGTGCCTGTCCCATCAATAGGAAACTAGAAGATGCATATTGTTTATTCTAGTGGGAGAGGGCTTGGCAGACTTTTTTTAAAATTCTGACTAGCAAATTGAAAAGTAGCCTTGTGAATTTTCAGGTGATCCTGCTGCTGCTGCTGTTCTTCATGAGGAAGCGCGTGGCACTGACCATCACCCTGTTCCACGTGGCGGGCAAGGTGTTCACTCACCTGCCTCTGCTGGCCCTGCAGCCCTTCTGGACCTTCCTCAGCCTCATGCTCTTCTGGGTGTCCTGGCTCGGTGTGCTCCTCTTCCTCGGAACCGCAGGTCAGAATAGAATACAACTTTGTCACGTTGTGAAGGACATTTTTGTTAATGTCTTTATTTTCACCTTTTCAACAAGATATTTACATCTAAATAGACCGTTTTGGTGAGGATACCATATTTCTTTTCAGATTAGTTCCAATTATTTTATGCCCTGTAAAAGATTAAGGAAGTGGACTTGTGTCACTATTGAAAGTTTGGATACTGTACGTATGGAGCGTTTGGTTCACTTCATCCTGCTAGTGATGTGGTGATTAACCATGTAGATCCTATTCAATTACTTAATGGGCTATGTCATGAACCCTCAAAGTTCCATAATGGGGTGAAAATGGCAGCCAACTTGGTCAGGGAGAAATCCAAAACCAGTTTTACATATGCAGGAAAATAAAAGTAGAAAATAAAAGTAAGGCATCAGATATTGTGTAATGGAATTATTGTCAACCAACAATATTGTCATATAAATACAATTTCTAAGTGTTTGTTCAAACAGTCTGTTCAAATAGCCTCTCAAATATATGTAAACGGACCATAAATGTCTGATTTTGTTTTCTTAGAGTGCTATTATGAGTACATTTACATGCACACTAAATAATTGAATATTAAACAGATTACGGCAGTAGGCAGAGAATGGACATAAGCAGAGTAAGGTGTTTTTTTTTTACCTTTATTTAACTAGGCAAGTCAGTTAAGAACAAATTCTTATTTTCAATGACTTTTCAATGAATTTTCAATGATTTTCAATTAACTGCCTGTTCAGGGGCAGAACAACAGATTTGTACCTTGTCAGCTCGGGGATTTGAACTTGCAGCCTTCCGGTTTCTAGTCCAACGCTCTAACCACTAGGCTACCCTGCCGCCCCACGTTTACATGACTATCTTGATTCTCCATACGCACAAAACGCTTATTTGTCAAAAATGTTGTGCACAAATTTGTTTACATCCCTGTTAGTGAGCATTTCTACATTGCCAAGATAATCCATCCACATGACAGGTGTGTTATATCAAGAAGCTGATTAAACAGCATGATCATTACACAAGTGCACCTTGTGCTGGGGACAATAAAAGGCCACTCTGAAATGTGCAGTTTTGTCACTATACACAATTCCACAGATGTCTCAAGTTTTGATGGAGCGTGCAATTGACATGTTGACTGCCGGAATGTCCACTCAGAGCTGTTGTCAGAGAATTTAATGTTCATTTCTCAACCACAACCCGCCACCAACGTCGTTTTAGAGAATTTGGCAGTACTTACAACCGGCTTCACAACCGCAGACCACGTTTAACCACGCCAGCCTGCCCAGTCATGTGAAATCCATACATTAGGGCCTAATTAATTTATTTAAATTGCCTGATTTCCTTATTTGAACTGGTAACTCAGTAAAATCATTGTAATTGTTGCGCTTATATTTTTGTTCACTGCATTAATCTGTCCACCATAATCATCTTATTGTGTGCCTGTAACCATGCTTAATATCAGTACTTGTTGCGTTTACAACTTGTCTAAGGCCCATCATCAACTGATTTGAGCCAGTGTAGGACTGTGGATTGACATCATTGTTTGAATGGAATGTTGGCATATTGTCAGTTAATTAGAAACATTTATGGAAACATTCCTCTACCTACTGTCTGGCTAGCTAACACGCATACAGTGCAGATAAATTCCTCACATGCATTTTTTTACACACTATCTTATCACAGAGCTGGCAAACCATGGTTGACCAACATAAGGTTTATGTCCATCCTAATTCTATGTGATTAACACACTCATGGGACATTTTGGAAATGAAAGCGCATGGCTAGAAGTGGCATGACTCGACGCCAACTCTTATTTAGATTCTTGGGTCAGTCTGGTGCTGTGGGTGGCAGCTCGGGCACACAGTCAAAGACCAAGTCTATGAAATATACCCACTACATTCACGATCTCCCTCATCAACAAGACCACCACCAGAGAAGCCTCAATTGCAACAAAGCGTCATGTTTTTGTCAAATTTGTCTGCCTACTAATTCCTTCTGCCTGACCTTTTTATCTGTTCCTGGATGTTATTCAGATTAGAGTTCGACAAACTAGATCACATTTTAAAAAATAGGGTCCATCAAAGTCATCCGTGCTGCAGTGTTTGTTGTTGCAAAATGGTGTCATCTTGCTGTCTTATATTTGATTCCAATTTATGAGTTAAAATATTTTTCACCCCAAAAATCTACCAGGAGCTTTCCAGGAACAAAATCGTGATCTGTGAATGCCTGGCAGATCAGAGGAGATCAGCCTACCCCTAAACCTGGCTGTATGGAACCCTGTCAAGAACGAGAAGGTTGACCCCTGACCTTAGCTGTGTGCCCCTACAGGTAGCCCAGTGCAGAGTGAAGAGGCAGGGCTGGTGGAGTATCGTATATCAGGCCCACTCCAGTACATGGTGTGGTACCACGCTGTGGGCCTCATCTGGATCAGTCAGTTCATCCTGGCCTGCCAGCAGATGACCGTGGCCGGAGCTGTGGTCACCTACTACTTCACAAGGTCAGGAGAGAGTGTTGTGATGAAATGTAGTAGATGTAACGGCATGCTTGTGATGTGTTCACTTGGAAATATCCCGTATCAGACCTGAGTCCAAAATATTTTTAAAAATTCTGTCAAATACATTAGCTGCACTTAATTGAGCTTGCCTGGTGCATTTGAACCAATGGAATTGTCCCAAAAGTGCAAAGTACATCAATCTTAGCTACAGTACAGTGCCTGCTTTATTGGTCCATTTGTACGGATAATACTATTTAAACCCAAGTCTGTCCTGTATCAGTTAATTTGACTATTTCCAACTCTTCTTTTCCTCTGTCCCGCGGTGGACATCAGGAATAAATCTGAGCTGCCCATGACCCCCATCGTGTCATCTATGCTGTGTCTGACCCGCTACCACCTGGGCACTGTGGCCAAAGGCTCCTTCATCATCACCTTGGTGGAGATCCCTCGCCTCATCCTCACCTACATCCACAACCAGCTGAAAGGAAAAGTACGTCCTTTATCTCATTCAGCCCAGTCACCTACGTCCACAATCGGTTCAAAGGCAGAGTATGTAGGGTGTCCGCGTACTGCTCTAGAGTGTTGAGAAAAACAGGGCAGTTCAAAAGGGTTCAACGAAATGAATGTCAAAACGTAGTTTTCTTTGCACCATGTCATTATAAATCACATAGAATCACACATAGAATCATTACATTGTTCTCTACATTATAACCTTAATATATATATATATATTTTTTTCATACTGAGACTAGGGTCTCTTTTACAGATGATTCCTGCATAAATACGTCAAACATATACAACGTTACAAAACATATGAAGAAAAACATTTGTCAACTACAGTCGGGAGACGTCTATTACTCTGAACTAACCAAAGGGGACCGGAACATCTCATTTCAGAGAGCCCTGGAAGTTGTTCCACATGTCAAAGGACTCTGGCCACTCCTACATCCCAGTCAGTCTTCCCCTTAACCATCCTTTTCAAGGGTCATGGCATAACAATCAAACCTTTTTTGGATTGTCTGGAAGTTTCTGTGGTATGTCTCCACGTCTTACTTGTTTTCCATCCTCAGACAGGATGAGTTTGTGATGTGCTGTATCAGGGTCCAGAGTCACATCCACTGCATACTGCTGAATTCTCTTCAGTTTGACTTCAGGCAGCTTCTCCATCTCTTTATTCGGTGTCTTCTCCAGCTCACAGTCCCCACACACAGATCGCTGTAAACACTGAGCTCAGGGATTTCCTGCTCCAGCTCTTTAATGAACCCTTCAGCCTGCGCCTCTACTGCTTTCTGCTTCTCCTCAATCACCTCAACAAGCTCAGCTTGGCTTTTCTCAATGGAGCACACCAGAGTACTGAAGAACTGCACACACTCTGCTGTCACTCTTCCTCTATAGGGACAGTGTCATGAGTCTTGTGGTCTGCCTCAGTGTAGAACTGACACGCACATGTCTGGTCATGCTCCAGGAGTCTGTCATGCTTCTTACAGATCCTGTCTTCCAGGTTTTCCACATGGTCGATCAGTTTGTGTCTCTTTAAGGGTGAGGCTATCTGATGAGGCTCCAGGTGAGTCTCACAGTAAGAGGTCTGACACACCAGGCAGGACTTCAGGGCCTTGCGCTTCATCCCAGTGCAGACGTCACAGGGCACATTTCCGGGTTTGGAATGGGACTCATCTTTACCTTTGTCTCTCATCCTTTTAAAATTCTCTACAACCTCTTTGTAGGTTGTGTTGACACAAAGCTTAGGTCGTCTGTAGAATTTCTCCTGACTCAGTGAACATTGGTACAGGTCCTTGCTATCCCAGTACTTTGTGATACAGACCATGCAGAAGTTATGTCCACATGAAGTGGTGTTTGGCACAGAGCACAGGAACTGCTCTCCAGACTGCTTGAGGAAGCAATATCTAGAGAGAGCGCAAAGTCGAAACTGTAAAGAATAGTTTTGTTTTTTACTGCAAACACTCTGAAATGCTTCCGATCAAAATACTAATAGACTCCAGCTCCAGATTATAATCAATCAAACAATAATGCATTAAATATGAAGGCTCCTGTGTGGTGCAGCGGTCTAAGGCACTGCATCTCAGTGCTAGAGGCGTCACTACAGACACCCTGATTCGAGTCCAAGCTGTATCACAACCGGACATGATTGGGAGACCCATAGGGCGGCGCACAATTGGCCCAGCGTCGTCCGGGTTTGGCCGTGTAGGCCGTCATTGTAAATAAGAATTTGTTCTTTGCTGACTTGCCTAGTTAAGTAAAGTTTTTTTAAATAATTTGTTTATTAAAATATATATATATTAACAGAGCATTTTCTGTAATGACTCCGCTCTCAGTAGTTTTAGTGCCATTGTCAACAGGGCATTAAGGAATACTAACCAATCTTGATTCACGTTGTTTAACCCTACAACATACAGTAGAAATGAGTAAATGTACTAAATATAGTTAAACATAAGTACTATAGATAAAGAAAACAGGAGATTGCCATAAACTGTACACAAGTAACATTTCTTCACCCATCCCACCAATCTCTACTCACCTGTGTCTGTTTAAAAGACTGTGGGCGTGTTCTCAGATTTTTTTTTCTTCCTGTGCTGAAGTATCAAAAAACCACCGGAGAGTCATCAAAATATTTTAAACCGTCCATAAAGCACTCAGGACGGGCCCCCATTGATAGAGGGCCGTAGTAGGGTGTTCACGTAGTGGGCATGAATGTTAGGAGTCGGGGTCTTTTAGGATACTTTTCTGAAGAGTTTGAGGGCGTTTGCTCGTGTGCACTACATACAGTAGTAGGTATATCCCACCCAGTGCTGCTCTGGAACAGAATGAACTCTTCACGTGGCTGATATGCCGTTTTTAAACATTCTCGCTTTCACTTATACCAACCACCAGTTTGTCAAGCCAGACAATGGGCGGAGAACTAAAGCTCAGTGTATTTTCTGTTTGTAGGAAAATGCCTGTGCTCGCTGTATGTTGAAATCCTGCATCTGCTGCTTGTGGTGCCTGAAGAAGTGTCTAATGTACCTGAATCAAGTAAGTGTTCGATCAGAATCAGATTGATTGTCATCTGAGATGTTGATTAAGTCACATCATTGACAACAATCTATTTGACAAGGGAGACCTGTTCCAAGAGGACAGCGGTCACACATTGTTATTGATGATACTTCTGTCTCTTGTTTGTCTGTTTTCACCACAGAACGCGTACACGGCGACAGCGATCAACAGCACCAGTTTCTGTACGTCGGCACGTGACGCCTTCGTCATCCTGGTAGAGAATGCCCTCAGAGTGGCCACCATCAACACCGTGGGGGACTTTGTCCTCTTCCTGGGAAAGGTAATCGGCCGTACAGCGACGCCATTTTAGGATTGTTTGTCAGTTCATTTTGTGTGTATTTTACAAGCATACTAATACAATTCAATCTGTCTCTGTCTTTTTCTCTATCTTTGTCTCTTTCTCTCTTTCCCTCCCTCCTTTCTCTCCATCTGTCTCTTCATCCGTGTGTGTGTGTGTGTGTCCAGGTACTGATCGTCTCCTGCACTGCGTTCGTCGGCGTATTGTCGCTCAACTACCAGCGGGACTACACGGTGTGGGTGCTGCCCCTGCTCATCGTCTGCCTGTTCTCCTGGCTGGTGGCCCACTGCTTCCTGTCCGTCTTTGAGATCGTGGTGGACGTGCTCTTCCTCTGCTTCGCCGTGGACACCAAGCACAACGACGGCAGCCCCGGCCGAGAGTTCTACATGGACAAGGCCCTCATGGTGAGGAGAAGGGTGGGTGGGTGGGTGGGAGATTATGGTGGGTGGGAGATTTTCCACATGTCATGGATTTCTAAGGAATGGACTGGTGTAATCACAGATAATCCATCATATTGATCAGATACTCAAGTGGCCGCTCTAACAATGAAAATAAATGTGTTCAAAAAGCAGTCGGGACATAGCAAGATCAGGCTCGTGAACAACAGGCACAACGCCGATATAACATGTTTTTTCTTGACGTTGTCATGATGTCACGTGTCCCACTTAAATCAGTACAATCGTAACAACCTAAGCGTTACGAAACTTCTATTTGATCAAATAATCCTCACGTAGTAAATAAGTCGTTCATTTTCTTGAATTCTACCCTCATTGACTTCGTAAAACTCTTAGCTTGATGAGCGACAAAAAAAAAAAACGAAAAACACCATCTGCTGGAGAAGACAAATGTTGGGCCCAGTTATACATCTCACGTCGCCTTTTCCTCTCTGCTGTAATCGTTGGCTAGAGGGAGTTTCCACCGTTGTTAAATTCATACTGTGCCTTTTGGTAGAAGGTGGAGAATCGGTACGTACATGTCTCTGTTCCATTATCCACACTAACATTCCAATGTATCACACCGTATATTCTAACTGGTATGCTAATGTGGCTAATGGAACATAGCCTTTGTTTTTACCCTGTGCTACTTTGGCTACATTTCTATATGGTGAATAGTGATTATGCACGTATTACACCAGACTCGCCTTGTTATCTCGACGCCCAACACAGTCACTCTCTCTCTCTTCTCCCTCTTTAGGAGTTTGTCGAGAACAGTAAGAATATGGCGGGAAGGGATCGGCCCGAGGCAGATGGAGACGGTGCTGAGATGAAGTCCATGGTGAGTTAACAAAACTTTTCCAACAGAGAATACATTCATTTACCTCCATAATCTAGAGTCATACACCCAAAATGATGGTGCTGATGAAGACAATAGTAAAGATTAACACTCCATTTGTTTATTGTTGTAGACTCATGGAGGAGGGACTTTTGCTTGACCAAACCAGAAGACAAAAGGCATTCCTAACGTTTCCATGATATTACTCCAGTCCCACGACTACAATATTTCTGATAACCTGTTTGTTAATTTATGGCACATTTAACATGAAAGCTTTTTTTTTTTTTTAAGCACAATATCTTTTTGTTACACATCCATCAAGGATATTGTTAATGTAGTTTTGTGCTATTGTACAGGCTGTAGAGTTGGTGTTCTGTAGTTTAGCTTGTTGTGTGTGGAAGTGTTGTGTGAGAGATTCAAATGCATCATGACATCACTGGGTTTTTTTTTAAACTACTAATATTGTACACCACAAGTGTTTTTGTATATCAATGTCTTTTTAGGTTGTGGTAATGAGGATCATGGACTCTTCTAATGCTGCGTTGGTACATCTAATACAATTGTGACGACTAACTTGCATAACAGATGATCAACAGGCACTTTTCTCTGTGGGAGAACTCCACCCCCTCAATGTATTTTTACCCTGTTGAAAGATTTCCTTTATGGAATAGAAGACATTTTCAAAAAGTTAGCATTTTGGAGAAATCAAAAGCCATCTTCCAATGTTTACCATAACTGAAAATCCCTATGTTGTGGTAATATTGAGTCATTACTCCTGATTTGAGTTTATAATACTGTATCCATAGAAAAAGTGATTCCCTATAACTGTATCTCTATTCATGAATGCGAACAGAGTTTTAACCCAGAATGTTTTGGATAATGTTTTTATGCAGAGAAATAAAACGACAATGACAAAAAAAAATGTCCATCTGTGATTGTGAGAGCTGTGGGGCAAGCGATGATCAGGTCGAATAGGGACGTGGGTTTGTGTCTGGATGTCATTAAGATATCCACACAGGGAGAAACATTCAAACAAAATACCCATGCATGTACACACACAGTGCCAGTCAAAAGTTTGAACACACCTACTCATTCAAGAGTTTATTTGTACTATTTTCTACATTGTAGAATAATAGTGAATACATCAAAACAATGAAATAATTCCATAGGTGCTATGTGTTAAACAAATTAAAATAGAGGACATATTCTTCAAAATGGCCTCCCATTGCCTTGATGACACCTTTGCACACTCTTTGGGATTCTCTCAACCGGCTTCACCTGGAATGCTTTTCCAACAGTCTTGATCGGGTTCCCACGTATGATGAGCAGTTGGTGGCTGCTTTTCCTTCACTCTGCGGTCCAATTTGTGGAGGCTAGGTCATCTGATGCAGCACTCCATAACTCTCGTTCTTGGTCAAATAGCCCTTACACAGCCTGGAGGTAGGTTGGGTCATTGTCCTGTTTAAAAACAAATGATGGTCCCACTAAGTGCAAACCAGATGGGATGGCGTATCACTGCAGAATGCTGTGGTAACCATGCTGGTTCAGTATGCCTTGAATTCTAAATAAATCACTGAGTGTCACCAGCAAAGTACCATCACACCACCACCTCCATGCTTCATGGTGGGAACCACACATGCAGAGATCATCCGTTCATGTGATGTTCTGGATTTTTGTTTTAGATTCCGTCTCACAGTTGAAGTGTACCTATGATAAAAATGACAGACCTCTACATGCTTTGTAAGTAGGAAACATTGCCGATTTTGCAGGTTATCAAATACTTGTTCTCTCTACTGTGTGTGTGTGTGTGTGTGTGTGTATGTACATTACTTTATTATCGGGTATTGTGTGTAGATGGGTGAAAAATATATACTTTGAATTCGGGCTGTAACACAAAATGTGGAATAAGTCAAGGGGTGTGAGTATTTTCTGAAAGCACTGTACAAGCAGCTCAAAATAAAAGTATGTATTTTATCATATTCAGTCACTATCCTAAATCGAAAAACCAGCTAATAGGCACATTACTTCCTATTCCACACACAGTCTTGGATCCACAGCCAGCTGAAAGAAAAAGTATGTCCTTTATCAAAGTACAGAACTGTGGAACCAGGTCAAAGGCTGAGTATGTCCTTTACCATATTCACTTATGCAGTAGCAACAATCAGCTTAATTCCTTTTTCACAATTACATCCACGACCAGATCAAAGGAAAAGTAAGTCCTTTATGACATTCACTTACAGTTGAAGTCGGAGGTTTACATACACCTTAGCCAAATACATTTAAACTCAGTTTTTCACAATTCCTGACATTTAATCCTAGTAAAAACTATGTCTTAGGTCAGTTAGGATCACCACTTTATTTTAAGAATGTAAAATGTCAGAATAATAGTAGAGAGAACGATTTATTTCAGCGTTGATTTCTTTCATCACATTCCCAGTGCGACAGAAGTTTACATACACTAATTGAGTGTATGGTAGCATTGCCTTTGAATTGTTTGACTTGGATCAAATGTTTTGGGTAGCCGTCCACAAGCTTCCCACAATAAGTTGGGTCAATTTTCCACCTGACAGAACTGGTGTAACTGAATCAGGTTTGTAGTCCTCCTTGATCGCACACGCTTTTTCAGTTCTGCCCACAAATGTTCTATAGGATTGAGGTCAGGGCTTTGTGATGGCCACTCCAATACCTTGACTTTGTTGTCTTTAGGCTGTTTTGCCACAACTTTGGATGTATGCTTGGGGTCATTATCCATTTGGAAGACCCATTTGCGACTAAGCTTTAGAGATGTTGCTTCAATATATCCACATCATTTTCCTACCTCATGATGCTATCTATTTTGTGAAGTCAGTGAAGCCAGCTCAGCTATCCCCATTGAGAACAGGTCTGTGCCTCAACCTAGGTTGGGCAAACTAAACATGGCGTTGTTCGCCTTAGCAATCTCACTAGAATAAAGACCTCCTCCATCTCAAGATAGGGCTACTTAATGTTAGATCTCTCACCTCCAAGGCAGTTATAGTCAATTAACTAATCACTGATCATAATCTTGATGTGATTGGCCTGACTGAAACATGGCTTAAGCCTGATGAATTTACTGTGTTAAATGAGCCTCACCTGGTTACACTAGTGACATATCCCCCGCGCATCCCGCAAAGTCGGTGGTGTTGCTAACATTTACGATAGCAAATTTCAACTTACAAAAAAAATATACATTTTTTTTTCTTCGTCTTTTGAGCTGCTAATCATGAAATCTATGCAGCCTACTCAATCACTTTTTATAGCTACTGTTTATAGGCCTCCTGGGCCATATACAGCGTTCCTCACTGAGTTCCCTGAATTCCTATCGGACCTTGTAGTCATAGCAGATAATATTCTAATTTTTGGTGACTTTAATATTCACATGGAAAAGTCCAAAAACCCACTCCAAAAGGCTTTCGGAGCCATCATCGACTCAGTGGGTTATGTCCAACATGTCTCCGGATCTACTCACTGCCACAGTCATACTCTGGACCTAGTTTTGTCCCATGGAATAAATGTTGTGGATCTTAATGTTTTTCCTCATAATACTGGACTATCGGACCACCATTTTATTACGTTTGCAATCGCAACAAATAATCTGCTCAGACCCCAACCAAGGAGCATCAAAAGTCGTGCTATAAATTCCCAGACAACCCAAAGATTCCCAGATGCCCTTCCAGACTCCTTCCGCCTACCCAAGGACATCAGAGGACAAAAATGTGTTAACCCCCTAACTGAGGAACTCAATTTAACCTTGCGCAATACCCTAGATGCAGTTGCACCCCTAAAAACATTTGTCATAAGAAACTAGCTCCCTGGTATACAGAAAATACCCGAGCTCTGAAGCAAGCTTCCAGAAAATTGGAACGGAAATGGCGCCACACCAAACTGGAAGTCTTCCGACTAGCTTGGAAAGACAGTACTGTGCAGTACCGAAGAGCCCTTACTGCTGCTCGATCATCCTTTTTTTCTAACCTAATTGAGGAAAATAAGAACAATCCGAAATGTATATTTGATACTGTCGCAAAGCTAACTAAAAAGCAGCATTCCCTAAGAGAGGATGGCTTTCACTTCAGCAGTAATAAATTCATGAACTTCTTTGAGGAAAAGATCATGATCATTAGAAAGCAAATTACAGACTCCTCTTTAAATCTGTGTATTCCTCCAAAGCTCAGTAGTCCTGAGTCTGCACAACTCTGCCAGGACCTAGGATCAAGGGTGACATTCAAGTGTTTTAGTACTATATCTCTTGACACGATGATGAAAATAATCATGGCCTCTAAACCGTCAAGCTGCATACTGGTCCCTATTCCAACTAAACTACTGAAAGGGCTGCTTCTTGTGCTTGGTCCTCCTATTTTGAACATAATAAACGTCTCTATCCACCGGATGTGTACCAAACTCACTAAAAGTGGCAGTAATAAAGCCTCTCTTGAAAAAGCCAAACCTTGACCCAGAATATATAAAGAACTATCGGCCTATATCGAATCTCCCATTCCTCTCAAAAAAAATTTGAAAAAGCTGTTGCGCAGCTACTCACTGCCTTCCTGAAGACAAACAATGTATATGAAATGCTTCAGTCTGGTTTTAGACCCCATCATAGCACTGAGACTGTACTTGTGAAGGTGGTAAATTACCTTTTAATGGCGTCAGACCGAGGCTCTGCTTCTGTCCTCGTGCTCCAAGATCATAGTGCTGCTTTTGATACCATCGATCACCACATTCTTTTGGAGAGATTGGAAACCCAAATTGGTCTACACGGACAAGTTCTGGCCTGGTTTAGATCTTATCTGTCGGAAAGATATCAGTTTTTCTCTGTGAATGGTTTGTCCTCTGACAAATCAACTGTACATTTTGGTGATCCTCCATGTTCCATTTTAGGACCACTATTGTTTTCACTATATATTTTACCTCTTGGGGATGTCATTCGAAAACATAATGTTAACTTTCACTGCTATGCGGATGACACACAGCTGTACATTTCAATGAAACATGGTGAAGCCCAAAAATTGCCCTCGCTAGAAACCTGTGTTTCAGACATAAGGAAGTGGATGGCTGCAAACGTTCTACTTTTAAACTCGGACAAAACAGAGATGCTTGTTTTAGGTCCCAAGAAACAAAGAGATCTTCTGTTGAATCTGACAATGAATCTTGATGGTTGTACAGTTGTCTCAAATAAAACTGTGAAGGACCTCGGCGTTACTCTGGACCCTGATCACTCTTTTGACGAACATATCAAGATTGTTTCAAGGACAGCTTTTTTTCCATCTACGTAACATTGCAAAATATTCAGAAATGTTCTGTCCAAAATTGATGCAGAAAAATTTATCCTTGCTTTTGTTACTTCTAGGTTAGACAACTGCAATGCTCTACTTTCCGGCTACCTGGATAAAGCACTGAATAAACTTCAGTTAGTGCTAAATACGGCTGCTAAATAATGGTCTGCCTACCCATGTGAGAGACGCAGACTCGGTCTCAACCTTTAAGTCTTTATTGAAGACTCATCTCTTCAGTAGGTCCTATTATTGAGTGTAGACTGGCCCAGGAGTGTGAAGGTGAACAGAAGGCACTGAAGCAACGAACCGCCATTGCTGTCTCTGCCTAGCCGGTTCCCCTCTCTCCACTGGGATTCTCTGCCTCTAACCCTATTACAAGGGTTGAGTCACTGGCTTACTGGTGCTCTTCCATGCCGTCCCTATGAGGGGTGCGTCACTTGAGTGGGTTGAGTCACTCACGTGGTCTTCCTGTCTGGGTTGGCGCCCCCCCTTGGGTTGTGCCGTGGAGGAGGAGATCTTTGTGGGCTATACTCGGCCTTGTCTCAGGATGGTAAGTTGGTGGTTGAAGATATCCCTCTAGTGGTGTGGGGGCTCTGCTTTGGCAAAGTGTGTGGGGTTATATCCTGCCTCTTTGGCCCTGTCTGGGGGTATCATCGGATGGGGCCACTGTGTCTCCTGACCCCTCCTGTCTCAGCCTCCAGTATTTATTCTGCAGTAGATTATGTGTCGGGGGGCTAGGGTCAGTCTGTTATATCTGGAGTATTTCTCCTGTCTTATCCGGTGTCCTGTGTGAATTTAAGTATGCACTCTCTATTTCTCTCTTTCTTTCTATCTTTCTTTCTCTCGGAGGACCTGAGCCCTCGGACCATTTCTCAGGACTACCTGGCATGATGACTCCTTGTTGTCCCCAGTTCACCTGGCCGTGCTGCTGCTCCAGTTTCAACTGTTCTGCCTGCGGCTATGGAACCCTGACCTGTTCACCGTGATTACTATTACTATTATTTGACCATGCTGGTCATTTATGAACATTTGAACACCTTGGCCATGTTCTGATATATTCTCCACCCGGCACAGCCAGAAGAGGACTGACCACCCCTCATAGCCTGGTTCCTCTCTAGGTTTCTTCCTAGGTTTTGGCCTTTCTAGGGAGTTTTTCCTAGCCACCGTGCTTCTACACCTGCATTGCTTGCTGTTTGGGGTTTTAGACTGTGTTTCTGTACAGCACTTTGACATACAGTGGGGCAAAAAAGTATTTAGTCAGCCACCAATTGTGCAAGTTCTCCCACTTAAAAAGATGAGAGAGGCCTGTAATTATCATCATAGGTACACTTCAACTATGACACAAAATGAGAAAAAAAAATCCAGAAAATCACATTGTAGGATTTTTAATGAATTTATTTGCAAATGATGGTGGAAAATAAGTATTTGGTCAATAACAAAAGTTTATCTCAATACAATACTAGTTATATACCCTTTGTTGGCAATGACAGAGGTCAAACGTTTTCTGTAAGTCTTCACAAGGTTTTCACACACTGTTGCTGGTATTTTGGCGCATTCCTCCATGCATATCTCCTCTAGAGCAGTGATGTTTTGGGGCTGTTGCTGGGCAACATGGACTTTCAACTCCCTCCAAAGATTTTCTATGGGGTTGAGATCTGGAGACTGGCTAGGCCACTCCAGGACCTTGAAATGCTTCTTATGAAGCCACTCCTTCGTTGCCCGGGCGATGTGTTTGGGATCATGCTGAAATTCCCAGCCATGTTTCATCTTCAATGCCCTTGCTGATGGAAGGAGGTTTTCACTCAAAATCTCACGATACATGGCCCCATTCATTCTTTCCTTTACACGGATCAGTCGTCCTGGTCCCTTTGCAGAAAAACAGCCCCAAAGCATGATGTTTCCACCCCCATGCTTGACATTAGGTATAGTGTTCTTTGGATGCAACTCAGCATTCTTTGTCCTCCAAACACGACGAGTTGAGTTTTTACCAAAAAGTTATATTTTGGTTTCATCTGACCATATGACATTCTCCCAATCTTCTTCTGGATAATCCAAATGCTCTCTAGCAAACTTCAGACGGTCCTAGACATGTACTGGATTAAGCAGGGGGACACGTCTGGCACTGCAGTATTTGAGTACCTGGCGGTGTAGTGTGTTACTGATGGTAGGCTTTGTTACTTTGGTCCCAGCTCTCTGCAGGTCATTCACTAGGTCCCCCCGTGTGGTTCTGGGATTTTTGCTTACCGTTCTTGTGATCATTTTGACCCCACGGGGTGAGATCTTGCGTGGAGCCCCAGATCGAGGGAGATTATCAGTGGTCTTGTATCTCTTCCATTTCCTAATAATTGCTCCCACAGTTGATTTCTTCAAACCAAGCTACATTACCTATTGCAGATTCAGTCTTCCCAGCCTGGTGCAGGTCTACAATTTTTTTTCTGGTGTCTTTTGACAGCTCTTTGGTCTTGGCCATAGTGGAGTTTGGAGTGTGACTGTTTGAGGTTGTGGACAGGTGTCTTTTATACTGATAACAAGTTCAAATAGGTGCCATTAATACAGGTATCGAGTGGAGGACAGAGTAGCCTCTTAAAGAAGAAGTTACAGGTCTGTGAGAGCCAGAAATCTTGCTTGTTTGTAGGTGACCAAATACTTATTTTCCACCATAATTTGCAAATAAATTCATTTAAAATCCTACAATGTGATTTTCTGGAGAAAAAAAATCTCATTTTGTACCTATGATGAAATTTACAGTCCTCTCTCATCTTTTTAGCTGGGAGAACTGGCACAATTATTGGCTGACTAAATACCTTTTTTGCCCCACTGTAGGTGTGCGTTTCTTTTTCTTCTAAATAGTAACTACGAAGGCACCTACCCATTTCCTGATTTAGCCTTTTCACCTGCCCATTTGATTGGGGATGGTTTCCAGAGGTGAGGCTGACCGTGACCCCCAGTCGTTCCATGAAGGTCTTCCAGACACAGGAAGTGAACTGAGAACCACAGTCACACATGTACTCCGGGATCCCATAGTGCCGGAAGATGTGAGAGAAGAGAGCCTTTGCCATACGTTTGCCATGAGGGAGATGTCTAGATGTCTTGCTCTGTGCGCAGGTGGAACAGGAAGAGACATAAACCCGGACATCCTGGGCCATGGTGGGCAACCAGTAGTTAGTTGGTAGAGAGACAGACGATAGTACTGTGCTGATAATACCCGGGTGCGCCAACACAGATGCTGTGTGTGCCCAGGCGAAGAGACGGTCTTGCACATCAGAGAGCACGCCCCTCGGTACAGTGGGCAGTTGAGGGCTCCTGTCGCAGGGCTCGACAGATGTCCATGTCCACATAAGAACACGACAGGAGCCACAATGAGGGACAGGGGAATAATGGGTGTCACTTTCTCCCTCCAAACCTCTGGGTCATCAACCTGACACAACGCATCGGTCATGACGTTTGTAGGTCCCGGCCAGTAGGAAAGGGTAAATTCAAATCTGGTGAAGAATAGGGCCCACATGGCCTGACGCAGGTTCAGCCTCTTCGCTGCTCGTATATACTCTAGGTTCCGGTGGTCTGTCCAAACCAGGAATGAATCCAGGCAGTGCCGCCATGTTTTCAGCGCCTTGACGGCCAGCAACTCACAATCTACCAAGAGGTAATTTTGCTCCGTGGGAGACAGCTTCCGTGAGTAGAAGGCGCATGGTTGGAGTTTAGGTGGCGATCCAGTGCGTTGGGAGAGAACAGCCCCTACTCCAACCTCGGAGGCATCCACTTCTACGATGAATGGCAGAGGCGGGTCAGGATGAGCCAGAACAGGTGCGTTCGTAAAACATTCCTTGAGCGCACGGAAGGCTCCAAAGGCCTCCTCAGTCCAGCGAAGCTGTTAAGGACCTCTCTTCAGAAGGGAGGTGAGAGGGGCTACCACTGTGCTGAAAACCCCTAATGAAGTGCCTGAAACAGAAAACCTAGGAAGCACCGCCTTTGTGTTGGATGGAACAGGCCACGACCGTACTGCACTGACTATCTGCTCTTCCATCTCCACTCCCGCGGTGGATATCCGATATCCCAGGAACGAGTCCGGCTGCTGGAAGAAAAGGCACTTCTCTGCCTTGTCGTATCGTGATGCTGTCAGCTTCTCCAAAACGGACCTGACATGAGAGTTTGTTGGAACCTCTACACCTTGCTGATAATAAAGAATGATTAATTTAAGTTTGAATTTGAGTCCCTGGTGGTAATTTCCACCACACTGCGCCATTTTGTAATTGTTTATTGTCAGTTCGTCATTTGTGTGTATTTTACAAGAATAGTCTTACTAGTCAATCTATCACTGTCTCACTCTTTTTCTCTCTTTCTCTTTCCTCTTTTTTCCCTTTCCCCCCCTTTCTCTCCGTCTTTTCCTTCGTATGTGTGTATCCAGGTACTGACCGTCTGCTGCACGGTGTGTTGGCGCTCAACTACCAGCGGGACAACATGGTGTGGGTGCTGCCCCTGCTCATCGTCTGCCTGTTCCCCTGGCTGGTGACCCACTGCTTCCTGTCTATCTTTGAGACTGTGGTTGACATGCTCTTCCTCTGCTTCGCCGTGGACACAAAGCACAACGACAGCAGCCCTAGCCGAGAGTTCTACATGGACAAGTCCCTGATGGTGAGGGGAAGGGAGGCGAGGCTGAATGGGAGGCTATAGGTGCGTCCCGATTCTCCACCTGTCATGGACTTAAAAGCAATGGATTGGTGTAATCATTTTCTAGAGGGAGTTTCCACTATTGTTAAGTTAATGTTGTGCTCACTTTGAGGAAGGGTGGAAAATCGTGACGCAGCCTTATATACACTACCGTTCAAAAGTTTGAGGTCACTTAGAAATGTCCTTGTTTTTGAAAGAAAAGCTCATTTTTGTCCATTAAAATAACATCAACTTGATCAGAAATACAGTATAGACATTGTTAATGTTGTGAATGACTATTGTAGATGGAAACGGCAGATTTTTTTTATGGAATATCTACATAGGTGTACAGAGGCCCATTATCAGCAACCATCACTCTTGTGTTCCAATGGCACGTTGTGTTATCTAATCCAAATCATTTTAAAAGGTAAATTGATCATTAGAAAACCTTTTTGCAATTATGTTAGCACAGCTGAAAACTGTTGTCCTGATTAAAGAAGCAATAAAACTGGCCTTCTTGAGACTAGTTGAGAATCTGGAGCATCAGCATTTGTGGGTTCGATTACAGGCTCAAAATGGCCAGAAACAAAGACCTTTCTTCTGAAACTCGTCAGTCTGTTCTTGTTCTGAGAAATGAAGGCTATTCCATGCGAGAAATTGCCAAGAAACTGAAGATCTCGTGAAACAGTGTGTTCTTCTCCCTTCACAGAACAGAGCAAACTGGCTCTAACCTGAATGGAAAGAGGAGTTGGAGGCCCCGGTGCACAACTGAGTACTTTAGAGTGTCTAGTTTGAGAAACAGACACTTCACAAGTCCTCAACTGGCAGAGGCAACTCCGAAATGCTGGCCTTCTAGGCAGAGTTCCTCTATCCAGTGTTAATTTTTTATATTTTCTATTGGCCAGTCTGAGATATGGCTTTTTCTATGCAACTCTGCCTAGAAGGCCAGCATCCCGGAGTCGCTTCTTCACTGTTGACGTTGAGACTGGTGTTTTGCAGAGTACCAATCCATTTATGTATGGCGAATAGCGGTTTTTGCACATTTTTAACAGAGCTCACCTTGTTATCTCATCACCCAACAGGCTTTTCACGTTATCTTTTCTTTCTCTCTATCTCTCTCTTTAGGAGTGTGTCAAGAACAGTAAGAATATGACGGGACGGGATCGGTCCGATGTAGATGGAGTCTGTGCTGAGATGAAGTCCATGGTGAGTTAACAAAACTTTTCCAACAGAGAATACATTCATTTACCTCCATAATCTAGAGTCATACACCCAAAATGATGGTGCTGATGAAGACAATAGTAAAGATTAACACTCCATTTGTTTATTGTTGTAGACTCATGGAGGAGGGACTTTTACTTGAAAAACCAAACCTGAAGACAGAAACCATTGCAGAAACCATTGCTATGTGCAATAGGTTTAACAGGATCATTTTACTCATTACTACAGTGGATCAAATATGAAAGAGGCATTTACTCTGATGATGAAATTTTTATAGTAGTTGAACATATTAAATGCAGGTCCTACAAGTGCTTAGTTTGTCTTATGTCAAAGGCAATGGATGATCATAACTGACAATCCCAAAATGATGGCTTGAGTTTGTAGAAAAAGGAATTGCCTAGAAGTGTATATTTATTCATAAATGAAAGCAGAGTTCAACCCAGAATATGTTGTATAACATGTTTATGCAGTGGACTTCATTGATCTCGCCTGATGCGGTTGAACCAATGGAATAGTCCCTAAAGTACAGACCCTGCCCATCTGGCACTCCATGCCGGCTCAATCAAACGGCAAAAGTATGTGAAAGAAAACAAATACTATTTGAACCCAGGTCTGTAGTGTACCACTTATACTATTTCAAACTCCTCTTTACCTGTACCCTGTGGTGGACATCAGGAATACATCTCAGCTGGCCCTGACCCCATCCTCTATGATGCAACTGTCCCACTAAAACCTGGGCAACGTGGCCAAAGACTCCTTCATCATCCCCCTGGTGGAGATCCCTGGCCTCATCCTCACCTACATCCACAACCAGCTCAAAGGAAAAGTACGTCCTCTATTACATTCACTGTCACAAACCAAAAACCAGCTCAAAGGCAAGTACTTTCTCACATTCAACTACATGCACAGTCAGGAGAAAAAGCTTAATTTCCAATAGTTCCAAGCGGGGGAAAAAATCTGTTTTTTAGACAGGGTGACACCAAAGCTGTGTTGTATTCATTAAGTATACCTTTGTATAAATGTTAAAAGATGCATTAGGGTACATTACAAGCTCAAAACATTTTTCAACACAAATGACAATTTATGGCAATAACCGAAAAATGACTCTCTCTCCATTTTTTTATCAGCCTGTGTGATTGACAGGAGAGATGATGAGAGGAGCTGAGTTTTTTCCATCATCATTATTACTGGGGATGAAGAAGGGAAAGAGTTTATCTTTGAAGGTGCAGCCAGTGAAAGAGTAGATATGAGACCTGGCCTCCACATCATAAAAGGAGACCTGACCCTCTTCATAGTCCCCAAACACCCCCACCTTCTGGGGCTTCTCTCTCAGGGACAGGATGACTTGGGGGGAGGCACAGGCTGTGTATTGATTCCCATCCTTTAAGACCACAGACCAGAGTCCATATTCAGGGCTAGGTGATACAGACCCCTTCCTGTTTAAGGACTCTCTGGCCACTCCTAAAATCCACCTAGTTTTACCGTTAACTGTCACCTCATAGTAAAATCTCCCTGAGGAGAAGCCATCCTTTCCAAGGACAATGGCAAAACGATCAAACCTTTTTGGATTGTCAGGAAGATTCTGTGGTATGTCTCCACGTCTCACTTGTTTCCCATCCTCAGACAGGATGAGTTTGGGATGTGCTGTATCAGGGTCCAGAGTCACATCCACTGCATACTGCTGAATTCTCTTCAGTTTGACTTCAGGAAGCTTCTCCATCTCTTTATTCAGTGTCTCCTCCAGCTGAGACACAGCTCTCATCACAGTCTCCACACACAGAGCACTGTGAACACTGATCTAGGACAGGTTCTTGGTGGGTGGAGGTTTGTACACTAGTGATGGGTAATTCTGGAGAAGTTGGAGGTGGTCCTCAGTGTGTGAGAGCTGCTTCAGATCAGTGCTTCTCCTCTTCAGCTCAGTGATTTCCTGCTCCAGATCTTTAATGAACCCTTCAGCCTGCCTCTCTACTGCTTTCTGCTTCTCCTCAATCACCTCAATCAGCTCAGCCTGGCTTTTCTCAATGGAGCGCACCAGAGCAGTGAAGACCTGTATGCTGTCTGCTATCTCCCTCTCTGCATCTCTCTTCCTGAGATCTACTGAGAGTTTGATGTCTTTAACCTTCTTCAGTCGCTCCTGGATAATCTGCTGCACTTCTGCCTCAGTTTTCCCCAGCTGAGCCTTCCTCTCTCCACACTCTTCCTCTATAGGGACAGTGTCATGAGTCTTGTGGTCTGCCTCAGTGCAGAACTGACACACACATGTCTGGTCAGTCCTACAGAACAGCTCCAGGAGTCTGTCATGCTTCCTACAGATCCTGTCTTCCAGGTTCTCCACAGGGTCGACCAGTTTGTGTCTCTTTAAGGCTGGGGCAATCTGATGAGGCTCCAGGTGAATCTTACAGTAAGAGGTTAGACAGAGCAGGCAGGACTTCATGGCACTGAGCTTCGTCCCAGTGCAGACGTCACAAGGCACTTTTCCGAGTTTGGGAGGAGATTCATCTTTACCTCTGTCTCTCATCTTTTTAAAATTCTCTACAACCTCTCTAAACGTTGTGTTGACACGAAGCTCAGGTTGTCTGTAGAATTTCTCCTGACACAGTGGACATTGACACAGGTCCATTCTATCCCAGTACTTTGTGAGACATGTGATGCAGAAGCTGTGTCCACATGAAGTGGTGACTGGCTCAGTGAACACATCCAGACAGATAGAGCACAGGAAATGGTCTTCAGAAAGTAGAATGCTGGAGGAAGCCATATCTAGAGAGAGAGAGCAAAGTCGAAACTGTAAAGCATAGTTAAAGTTAAACTTTTTTTTTAGCAAATTGCAGAAAACCTTACGATCAAAATAATAATAGACTCCAGCTCTAGATTATAATCAATCAGTCATTAATACAATATATATGTTTTTTCAAATGAGCCTATTCCGTTTCCTGGAATGAGTCAGCTCTCGATAGTTTCAGTGCCGTTGTCAACACGGCATTATGGGAAATTAACCAATCTTGATAAAAGTTGTTTAACCGTACTACATACAGAGCAAATTAGTCAATTTACGAAACATAGTTAAACATAGGTACTGTAGATATAAACAGGAGATTACCATCAAATAAATGTACACAGTCATATTTATTCACCGATCCTTGTGAATCTCTACTCACCCATGTCTGTGTAAAATAGTCCTCAGATTTTCTTTAGTATATACTGTGATTAACCATTGGAGACTGTGTAGCGGTTTAAGAGAGATGTCTGAAGTGTTTTAGAGTTTACTCAGGTGTGCAACATACAGCACGTCTAGCAACTGTAGTTTCTCTTTAGCAAAGTGACGTTGTCATGCTCCTACCCACCCAGTGCTGCTCTGCTCTGGAACAGAATTAACCCTTCACATGGCTGATACATTGTTTTACCTTCTTAATTCAATCAAGGTTGAACAGTTAAACAAGAGTATTATAATTGTTTGGACCTATTGCAGGTGTATGGAAGGTTTTCTGACATCAACAACAACAGAATTCTAATTCCACATTGGGATGAAAAAGTAATTGCTGTCTTGGCAGATTTGACAATTCATTATGAAGCAAGAAATGTCCCAGATTGTGCCTTTAAACATACTCACTTTGATTTATACCAACTACCAGTTTATGAAGTAAAGCCAGACAATGGTTGAAAGGAGAAAATGCAGATTGACTTTACTGTTTGTAGGAAAATGACTGTGTTTGCTGTATGCTGAAAGCCTGCATCTGCTGCTTGTGATGCCTGAAGAAGTGTCCAATGAAATGCAGGTCCTACAAATATTGAGATTGTTTTATGTTAAAGGCAACGCATGATCATAACTGACAATCCCTTAAATTGTGGCAATATTGGATCATTACTGTTTATTGAGTTTGTCTCTTTCATATATTCTATTGGAGTTTATAAAACATAAATGCAGGACATGACAAAACATGCCACTTGGTGGCAGACAACCCACACAGCATCCATAAACAACAACAGATAAAACAACACTGACAGACAATTGACAACAAAAACAAAGAGCAATAATGGTAATACAGTTATGGTCCTTTACGATGCCCAGACTGTGATCTTGAGCTTGGGTTAAAATACAATCAAATAGGTGCATCGTTCTGGACCTGTACAGGACGTAAATCCCTAAATCGTGGCAACGTTGGGTCATTACTGCTTATTGAGTTGGTAATTCTGTATTCATAGAAAAAGGGATGTCTAAACTACAAATTCCCCCTTTGCGGTGCACATTACCATCATCAGTCAACATGTGTCGGGTTCACCTAGGGGTGATGAAAAGGGTTGTACCAAAATGTTTGATGTATTAGAATAATTGATTATTCTTATGTTGTATTAATAGAAGGGGTTATAAGATCCCTCCCTCCTTACATTTATAGGGTCCTAGACTACAGATTAACAATATCTATTCATTGTAGAGGTTTAGTATTCCACAGTTGTTTTTTAGTTCTCTCTCTCTTTCTTATAAAGTGGCCCCTCTGAGAATGTGTGACTGTGGAGAAGGAGCTCTGCAGGGGAGTGGAGGAGATAAGACTAGTCAAACATTCCACAATAAATCAACTTTGGGGAGTGGACGTTTCCTGCTAATTTTTCGATACCACTAAAAGCCATTGTTTAAATAGCTTGGTAGGCAGGGTTTTGGTCTCAGGAGTAAAAAGGTAAGGACATACAGTGGGGAGAACAAGTATTTGATCCACTGATGATTTTGCAGGTTTTCCTACTTACAAAGCATGTAGAGGTTTGTAATTTTTGTCATAGGTACACTTCAACTGTGAGCGACGGAATCTAAAACAAAAATCCAGAAAATAGCATTGTTTGATTTTTAAGTAATTCATTTGCATTTTATTGAATGACATAAGTATTTGATCACCTATCAACCAGTAAGAATTCCGACTCTCACAGACCTGTTAGTTTTTCTTTAAGAAGCCCTCCTGTTCTCCACTCATTACCTGTATTAACTGCTCCTGTTTGAACTCGTTACCTGTACAAAAGACACTTGTCCACACACTCAATCAAACAGACTCCAACCTCTCCACAATGGCCAAGACCAGAGAGCTGTGTAAGGACATCAGGGATAAAATTGTAGACCTGCACAAGGCTGGGATGGGCTACAGGACAATAGGTCAGCAGCTTGGTGAGAAGGCAACAACTGTTGGCGCAATTATTAGAAAATTGAAGAAGTTCAAGATGACGGTCAATCACCCTCGGTCTGGGGCTCCATGCAAGATCTCACCTCGTGGGGTACAAATGGTCATGATGAAGGTGAGGGATCAGCCCAGAACTACACGGCATGACCTGGTCAATGACCTGAAGAGAGCTGGGACCACAGTCTCAAAGAAAACCATTAGTAACACAGTATGCAGTCATGGATTAAAATCCTGCAGCGCACACAAGGTCCCCCTGCTCAAGCCAGCGCATGTCCAGGCCCGTCTGAAGTTTGCTAATGACCATCTGGATGATCCAGAGGAGGAATGGGAGAAGGTCATGTGGTCTGATGAGACAAAAATAGAGCTTTTTGGTCTAAACTCCATTCGCCGTGTTTGGAGGAAGAAGAAGGATGAGTACAACCCCAAGAACACCTTGAAGCATGGAGGTGGAAACATCATTCTTTGGGGATACTTTTCTGCAGAGGGGACATGACGACTGCACCGTATTGAGGGGAGGATGGATGGGGCCATATATCGCAAGATCTTGGCCAACAACCTCCTTCCCTCAGTAAGAGTATTGAAGATGGGTCGTGGCTGGTTCTTCCAGCATGACAACGACCCGAAACACACAGCCAGGGAAACTAAGGAGTTTCTCAAGGTCCTGGAGTGGCCTAGCCAGTCTCCAGACCTGAACCCAATAGAAAATCTGTGGAGGGAGCTGAAAGTCCGTATTGCCCAGCGACAGCCCCGAAACCTGAAGCATCTGGAGAAGGTCTGTATGGAGGAGTGGGCCAAAATCCCTGCTGCAGTGTGTGCAAACCTGGTCAAGAACTACAGGAAATGTATACTCTCTTTAATTGGAAACAAAGGTTTCTGTACCAAATATTAAGTTCTGCTTTTCTGATGTATCAAATACTTATGTCATGCAATAAAATGAAAATGAATTACTTAAAAATCATACAATGTGATTTTCTGGATTTTTGTTTTAGATTCCGTCACTCACAGTTGAAGTGTACCTATGATAAAAATTACAGACCTCTACATGCTTTGTAAGTAGGAAAACCTGCAAACTCGGCAGTGTATCAAATACTTGTTCTCCCCACTGTAAATACATTTGATTTGAAGTGAACGATTCCCTCCTGCAGCAAAGCACCCTCACAACATGTTGCTGCCTCCCCCGTGCTTCACGATTGGGATGGTGTTCTTCGGCTTGCAAGCCTCCCCCTTTTTCCTCCAAACATAACAATGGTCATTTTAGCCAAACAAGTCTATTTTTGTCTCATCAGACCAGAGGACATTTCTCCAAAAAGTACAATATTTTTCCCCATGTGCAGATGCAAACCGTAGTCTGGCTTGTTTATGGCAGTTTTGGAACAGTGGCTTCTTCCTTGCTGAGCGGCCTTTCAGGTTATGTCGACATAGGACTTGTTTTACTGCGGATATAGATACTTTGTACCTGTTTCTTCCAGCATCTTCACAAGGTCCTTTGCTGTTGTTCTGGGATTGATTTGCACTTTTCGCACCAAAGTACGTTAATCTCTAGGATACAGAACGCGTCTCCTTCCTGAGTGGTACGACGGATGTGTGGTCCCATGGTGTTTATACTTGCGTACTATTGTTTGTACAGATGAACGTGGTACCTTCTGGCGTTTGGAAATTGCTCCCAAGGATGAACCAGACTTGTGGAGGTCTGCAAAAACAAATTCTGAGGTCTTGGTTGATTTCTTTTGATTTTCCCATGATGTCAAGCAAAGAGGCACTGAGTTTGAAGGTAGGCCTTGAAATACATTCACTGGAACACCTCTAATTGACTCAAATTATGTCAATTAGCCTATCAGAGGCTTCTAAAGCCATGAAGTCATTTTCTGTAGTTTTCCAAGCTGTTTAAAGACAGTCAACTTAGTGTATGTAAACTTCTGACCCACTGGAATTGTGATACAGTGAATTATAAGTGAAATAATCTGTCTGTAAACAATTGTTGGAAAAATTACTTGTTTCATGCACAAAGTAGATGTCCTAACCGACTTGCCTAAACAGTAGTTTGTTAACAAGACATTTGTGCATTGGTTTAAAAACAAGTTTAATGACTCCAACCTAAGTGTATGTAAACTTCCGACTTCAACTGTATGCCCACATGAAGTGGAGACTGGCTCATTGAACACATCCAGACAGATAGAGCACAGGAACTGCTCTTCAGACGGGAGACTGCTGGAAGAAGCCATATCTAGAAAGAGAAGGAGGAACTAAACTCAGCAAAAAAAGAAACGTCCTCTCACTGTCAACTGCGTTTATTTTCAGCAAATTTAACGTGTAAATGTTTTTATGAACATAACAATATTCAACAACTGAGACATAAACTGAACAAGTTCCACAGACATGTGACTAACAGAAATGGAATAATGTGTCCCTGAACAAAGGGGGGGGGGGGGGGTCAAAATCAAAAGTAACAGTCAGTGTCTGCTGTGGCCACCAGCTGCATTAAGTACTGCAGTGCATCTCCTCCTCATGGACTTCATAAGATTTGCCAGTTCTCTCTGTAAGATGTTACCCCACTCTTCCATCAATGCACCTGCAAGTTCCTGGACATTCTGGGGGGAATGGCCCTAGCCCTCATCCTCCGATCCAACAGGTCCCAGACATGCTCAATGGGATTGAGATCCGGGCTCTTTGCTGGCCATGGCAGAACACTGACCATCCTGTCTTGTAGGAAATCATGCACAGAACGAACATTATGACTGGTGGCATTGTCATGCTGGAGGGTCATTTCAGGATGAGCCTGCAGGAAGGGTTCCACATGAGGGAGGAGGATGTCTTCCCTGTAACGCACAGCATTGCGATTGCCTGCAATGACAACAAGCTCAGTCCGATGTGTCACCGCCCCAGACCATGACGGACCCTCCACCCCCAAATCGATCCCACTCCAGAGTACAGGCCTCGGTGTAACGCTCATTCCTTCGATGCTAAAAGCAAATCCGACCATCACCCCTGGTGAGACAAAACCGTGACTTGTCAGTGAAGAGCACTTTTTGCCAGTCCTGTCTGGTCCAGTGACGGTGGATTTGTGCCAATAGGCAACGTTGTTGCCGGTGAATTCTGGTGAGGATCTGCCTTACAACAGGCCCACAAGCCCTCAGTCCAGCCTCTCTCAGCCTTTTGCTGACAGTCTGAGCACTGATGGAGGGATTGTGCGTTCCTGGTGTAACTCAGGCATTTGTTGTTGCCATCCTGTACCTGTTCTGCAGGTGTGACGTTTGGATGTACCAATCCTGTGCAGGTGTTGTTACACGTGGTCTGCCACTGCAAGGACGATCAGCTGTCCTGTCTCCCTGTAGCGCTGTCTTAGGTGTCTCACAGTACGGACACTGCAATTTATTGCCCTGGCCACATCTGCAGTCCTCATGCCTCCTTGCAGCATGCCTAAGGCACGTTCACACAGATGTGCAGGGACCCTGGGAATCTTTCTTTTGGTGTTTTTTAGTCAGTAGAAAGGCCTCTTTAGTGTCCTAAGTTTTCATAACTGTGACCTTAATTGTCTACCGTCTGTAAGCTGTTAGTGTCTTAACGACCGTTCCACAGGTGCATGTTCATTAATTGTTTATGGTTCAGTGAACAAGCATGGGAAACAGTGTTTAAACCCTTTACAATTAAGATCTGTGAAGTTATTTGGATTTTTAAGAATTATCTTTGAAAGACAGGGTCTTGAAAAAGGGACGTTTCTTTTTTCTTAGTAAATGTGAGATTGCCTCAAAAACGTGGTCCCAGAAGCCACTCAAAGATTGGCATGACCATAACATGTGTCCAACAGTTGCTGGACTCTGGTGGCATCTCAAACACTTGGGGTCCACATTTGGGTATATTTTTGTCATTTGAGTAATGGAGATGGTGTAAAACTTTAAACTGAATGAGCCCATGCCTTATGCAAAATGATGAGGTGTGTATACGTTCAATACTTTGTTGCCATATGTTATCGCGTAGCTCACCACCCATGTCTTGCTCCCATGAAGATTTTGTATTTGCCAAGGAAGGCGGATTAATGTTCTGTATTATGTTGTATAATTTGGAGATTGTGCCCTTTAGATACGGGTTAAGAACTAAGCACCTCTCAACTGGACACTGAGTGTGCTCTAGTGGAAATGAAGGAAAATGTTTTTAAGCAAAGCTGCGAGTTTGCAGACATCTTAAAAAGTGGGTATTGGTAATGTTATGGTCAACCCCTCAGGGTATCATATGAGACAAATGTGTTATCACATTTATCAACAAATAGGTCACAGAAAAACACCAGACCGTTCCTATGCCAGAACTGGAAAGTCCGTGTCAATCTGTGATGCTGGGAAGAGATGATTAGATGTTAATCGGGAGAAGCCGCTTGCTTGTCTAAAGTGATTTCGGAATTGGGACCAGATTTTAAGAGAGTTCTTGACAATGGGATTCAAAACATGGCTGCCAAGATTCATGGCTTGGAAGCTCGTCAAAGGTAAGGCTTGAATTATATTTTTTGATTTTTGCGTTTTGTGTCGCGCCTGCAGGGTTGAAATATGGTTTCTCTCTTTGTTTATGGAGGTGCTATCCTCAGATAATAGCATTGTTTGCTTTTGCCGAAAAGCCTTTTTGAAATCTGACATGTTGGCTGGATTCACAAGTGTAGCTTTAATTTGCTATCTTGCATGTGTGATTTAATGAAAGTTCGATTTTTAAAGTAATTTATTTGAATTTGGTGCTCTGCATTTTCCCTGGCTCTTGGCCAGATGGGACGCTAGCGTCCCACATATCCCAGAGAGGTTATCACAGGTGTGAGTGTTGACGAGGACAAGGCTGGAGATCACTCTGTCATGCTGATTGAGTTCGAATAACAGACTGGAAGCTTCAAAAGGAGGGTGGTGCTTGGAATAATTGTTCTTCCTCTGTCAACAATGGTTACCTGCATGGAAACACGTGCCACCATCATTGCTTTGCACAAAAGGGCAAGGATATTGCTGCCAGTAAGATTGCACCTAAATCAACCATTTATGGGATCATCAAGAACTTCAAGGAGAGAGGTTCAATTGTTGTGAAGAAGGCTTCAGGGCGCCCAAGAAAGTCCAGCAAGCGCCAGGACCGTCTCCTAAAGTTGATTCAGCTGTGGGATCGGGGCACCACCAGTACAGAGCTTGCTCAGGAATGGCAGGAGGCGGGTGTGAGTGGATCTGCACGTACAGTGAGGCAAATACTTTTGGAGGATGGCCTGGTGTCAAGAAGGGCAGCAAAGAAGCCACTTCTCTCCAGGAAAAACATCAGGGACAGACTGATATTCTGCAAAAGGTACAGGGATTGGACTGCTGAGGACGGGGGTAAAGTCATTTTCTTTGATGAATCCCCTATCCGATTATTTGGGGCATTCGGAAAAAAGCTTGTCCGGAGAAGACAAGGTGAGCGCTACCATCAGTCCTGTGTCATGCCAACAGTAAAGCATCCTGAGACCATTCATGTGTGGGGTTGTTTCTCAGCCAAGGGAGTGGGCTCACTCACAATTTTGCCTGAGAACACAGCCATGAATAAAGAATAGTACCAACACATCCTCCGAGAGCAACTTCTCCCAACCATCCATGAACAGTTTGGTGATGAACAATGCCTTTGCCAGCATGATGGAGCACCTTGCCATAAGGTAAAAGTGATAACTAAGTGGCTCGGGGAACAAAACATCGATATTTTGGGTCCATGGCCAGGTAACTCCCCAGACCTTAATCCAATTGAGAACTTGTGGTCAATCCTCAAGAGGCGGGTGGACAAACAAAAACCGAGACATTCTGACAAACTCCAAGCATTGATTATGCAAGAATGGGCTGCCATCAGTCAGGATGTGGCCCAGAAGTTAATTGACAGCATGCCAGGGTGGATTGCAGAGGTCTTGAAAAAGAAGGGTCAACACTGCAAATATTGACTCTTTGCATCAACGTCATGTGCGGCCCCCCAAAGAAATGCCACCCCACACCATGACTGACCCACCGCCAAACCGGTCATGCTGGAAGATGTTGCAGGCAGCAGAACGTTCTCCACGGCGTCTCCAGACTCTGTCACGTCTGTCACGTGCTCAGTGTGAACCTGCTTTCATCTGTGAAGAGCACAGGGCACCAGTGGCGAATTTGCCAATCTTGGTGTTCTCTGGCAAATGCCAAACGTCCTGCACGGTGTTGGGCTGTAAGCACAACCCCCACCTGTGGACGTCGGGCCCTTATACCACCCTCATGGATTCTGTTTCTGACCGTTTGAGCAGACACATGCACATTTGTGGCCTGCTGGAGGTCATTTTGCAGGGCTCTGGCAGTGCTCCTCCTGCTCCTCCTTGCACAAATGCGGAGGTAGCGGTCCTGCTGCTGGGTTGTTGCTCTCCTACGGCCTCCTCCCCGTCTCCTGATGTACTGGCCTGTCTCCTGGTAGCGCCTCCATGCTCTGGACACTACGCTGACAGACACAGCAAACCTTCTTGCCACAGCTCGCATTGATGTCCCATCCTGGATGAGCTGCACTACCTGAGCCACTTGTGTGGGTTGTAGACTCCGTCTCATGCTACCACTAGAGTGAAAGCACCGCCAGCATTCAAAAGTGACCAAAACATCAGCCAGGAAGCATAGGAACTGAGAAATGGTCTGTGGTCACCCCCTGCAGAACCACTCCTTTATTGGGGGTGTCTTGCTAATTGCCTATAATTTCCACCTGTGGTCTATTCCATTTGCACAACAGCATGTAAAATGTATTGTCAATCAATGTAGCTTCCTAAGTGGAAAGTTTGATTTCACAGAAGTGTGATTGACTTGGAGTTACACTGTGTTGTTTAAGTGTTCCCTTTATTTTTTTGAGCAGTGTATGTATAAACCCTGATGAGGACAGCTTGGCTGTCGAAACGTTGGTAATTACATTTTTGCATCTGAGCTCCTAGAGTGTGCGGCTCTCTTTTGTTTTCGGGTTTTCTGCTCCGCTGGCCAGCACCTCGCCTATATACAGTGGGGCAAAAAAGTATTTAGTCAGCCACCAATTGTGCAAGTTCTCCCACTTAAAAATATGAGAGAGGCCTGTAATTTTCATCATAGGTACACTTCAACTATGACAGACAAAATGAGAAAAAAAAATCCAGAAAATCACATTGTAGGGTTTTGAATACATTTATTTGCAAATTATGGTGGAAAATAAGTATTTGGTCAATAACAAAAGTTTATCTCAATACTTTGTTATATACCCTTTGTTGGCAATGACAGAGGTCAAATGTTTTCTATAAGTCTTCACAAGGTTTTCACACACTGTTGCTGGTATTTTGGCCCATTCCTACATGCAGATCACCTCTAGAGCAGTGATGTTTTGGGGCTGTTGCTGGGCAACACGGACTTTCAACTCCGTCCAAAGATTTTCTATGGGGTTGAGATCTGGAGACTGGCTAAGCCACTCCAGGACCTTGAAATCCCCATGCTTCACAGTAGGTATGGTGTTCTTTGGATGCAACTCAGCATTCTTTGTCCTCCAAACACTACGAGTTGAGTTTTTACCAAAAAGTTATATTTTTGTTTCATCTGACCATATGACATTCTCCCAATCTTCTTCTGGATCATCCAAATGCTCTCTAGCAACTTCAGACGGGCCTGGACATGTACTGGCTTAAGCAGGGGGACACGTCTGGCACTGCAGGATTTGAGTCCCTGGCGGCGTAGTGTGTTACTGATGGTAGGCTTTGTTACTTTGGTCCCAGCTCTCTGCAGGTCATTCACTAGGTCCCCCCGTGTGGTTCTGGGATTTTTGCACACCGTTCTTGTGATCATTTTGACCCCACAGGGTGAGATCTTGCGTGGAGCCCCAGATCGATTGAGATTATCAGTGGTCTTGTATGTCTTCCATTTCCTAATAATTGCTCCCACAGTAGATTTCTTCAAACCAAGCTGCTTACCTATTTCAGATTCAGTCTTCCCAGCCTGGTGCAGGTCTACAATTTTGTTTCTGGTGTCCTTTGACAGCTCTTTGGTCTTGGCCATAGTGGAGTTTGGAGTGTGACTGTTTGAGGTTGTGGACAGGTGTCTTTTATACTGATAACAAGTTCAAACAGGTGCCATTAATACAGGTAACGAGTGGAGGACAGAGGAGCCTCTTAAAGAAGAAGTTACAGGTCTGTGAGAGCCAGAAATCTTGCTTGTTTGTAGGTGACCAAATACTTATTTTCCACCATAATTTGCAAATAAATTCATTAAAAATCCTACAATGTGATTTTCTGGATTTTTTTTCTCATTTTGTACCTATGATGAAATTTACAGGCCTCTCTCATCTTTTTAAGTGAGAGAACTTGCACAATTGGTGGCTGACTAAATACTTTTTTGCCCCACTGTAGGTGTGCGTTTCTTTTTCTTCTAGATAGTAACTACGAAGGCACCTACCCATTTCCTGATTTAGCCTTTTCACCTGCCCATTTGATTGGGGATGGTTTCCAGAGGTGAGGCTGACCGTGACCCCCAGTCGTTCCATGAAGGTCTTCCAGACACGGGAAGTGAACTGAGAACCACAGTCACACATGTACTCCGGGATCCCATAGTGCCGGAAGATGTGAGAGAAGAGAGCCTTTGCCATAAGTTTGCCATAAGGGAGGTGTCTAGATGTCTTGCTGTGTGCGCAGGTGGAACAGGAAGAGACATAAACCCGGACATCCTGGGCCATGGTGGGCCACCAGTAGTTGGTAGAGAGACAGACGATAGTACGGCTATACCCGGGTGCCCCAATACAGATGGTGTGTGTGCCCAGACGAAGAGACGGTCTCGCACATCAGAGGGCACGCCCCTCAGTACAGTGGGCAGTTGAGGGCTCCTGTCGCAGGGCTCGATGGATGTCCATGTCCACATAAGAACACGACAGGAGCCACAATGAGGGACAGGGGAATAATGGGTGTCACTTTCTCCCTCCAAACCTCTGGGTCATCAACCTGAGACAACGCATTGGCCATGATGTTTGTAGGTCCCGGCCAGTAGGAAAGGGTAAAGTCAAACCTGGTGAAGAATAGGGCTCACCTGGCCTGAAGCGGGTTCAGCCTCTTCGCTGCTCGTATATACTCTAGGTTCCGGTGGTCTGTCCAAACCAGGAATGAATCCAGCCAGTGCCGCCATGTTTTCAGCGCCTTCTTGACGGCTAGCAACTCACAATCTACCACAACGTAATTCTGCTCCGTGGGAGAGAGCTTCCGTGAGTAGAAGGCGCACGGTTGGAGTTTAGGTGGCGATCCAGTGCGTTGGGAGAGAACAGCCTCTACTCCAACCTCGGAGGCATCCACTTCTACGATGAATGGCAGAGGCGGGTCAGGATGAGCCAGAACAGGTGCGTTCGTAAAACGTTCCTTGAGCGCACGGAAGGCTTCAAAAGCCTCCTCAGTCCAGAGAAGCTGTTGAGGACCTCTCTTCAGGAGGGAGGTGAGAGGGGCTACCACTGTGCTGAAGACCCCTAATGAAGTGCCTGAAACAGAAAACCTAGGAAGCGCTGCACCACCTTTGTGTTGGATGGAACAGGCCACGACCGTACTGCACTGACTATCTGCTCTTCCATCTCCACTCCCGCGATGGATATCCGATATCCCAGGAACGAGTCCGGCTGCTGGAAGAAAAGGCACTTCTCCGCCTTGGCGTATCAGTGATGCTGTCAGCTTCTCCAAAACGGACCTGACATGAGAGTTTGTTGGAACCTCTACACCTTGCTGATAATAAAGAATGATTCATTTAAGTTTGAATTTGAATCCCTGGTGGTAATTTCCACCACACTGCGCCATTTTGTAATTGTTTATTGTCAGTTTGTCATCTGTGTGTATTTTACAAGCATAATATTACTATTCAATCTATCAGTCTCTCTATTTTTTCTCTCTCTTTGTCTCTTTCTCTTTCCTCTTTTTTCCCTTTCCCACCCCCCTTTCTCTCCGTCTTTTCCTTCGTATGTGTGTATCCAGGTACTGACCGTCTCCTGCACGGTGTTCGCCGGTGTGTTGGCGCTCAACTACCAGCGGGACAACATGGTGTGGGTGCTGCCCCTGCTCATCGTCTGCCTGTTCCCCTGGCTGGTGACCCACTGCTTCCTGTCTATCTTTGAGACTGTGGTTGACATGCTCTTCCTCTGCTTCGCCATGGACACAAAGCACAACGACAGCAGCCCCGGCCGAGAGTTCTACATGGACAAGTCCCTGATGGTGAGGGGAAGGGAGGCGAGGCTGAATGGGAGGCTATAGGTGCGTCCCGATTCTCCACCTGTCATGGACTTAAAAGCAATGGATTGGTGTAATCATTTTCTAGAGGGAGTTTCCACTATTGTTAAATTAATGTTGTGCTCACTTTGAGGAAGGGTGGAAAATCGTGACGCAGCCTTATATACACTACCGTTCAAAGGTTTGAGGTCACTTAGAAATGTCCTTGTTCTTGAAAGAAAAGCACATTTTTGTCATTAAAATAACATCAACTGGAGCAGAAATACAGTGTAGACATTGTTAATGTTGTAAATGACTATTGTAGATGGAAAAGGCAGATGTTTTAAATGGAATATCTACATAGGCATACACAGGCCCATTATCAGCAACCATCACTCTTGTGTTCCAATGGCATGTTGTGTTAGCTATTCCAAGTTTACAATTTTAAAAGGCAAATTGATCATTAGAAAACCCTTTTGCAATTATGTTAGCACAGCTGAAAACTGTTGTCCTGATTAAAGAAGCAGTAAAACTGGCCTTCTTGAGACTAGTTGAGTATCTGGAGAATAAGCATTTGTGGGTTCGATTACAGGCTCAAAAGGGCCAGAAACAAAGACCTTTCTTCTGAAACTCGTCAGTCTGTTCTTGTTCTGAGAAATGAAGGCTATTCCATGCGAGAAATTGCCAAGAAACTGAAGATCTCATTGTAACAGTGTGTACTACTCCCTTCACAGAACAGATTAAACTGGCTCTAACCTGAATGGAAAGAGGAGTTGGAGGCCCCGGTGCACAACTGAGCAAGAGAACAAGTACTTTAGAGTGTCTAGTTTGAGAAACAGACACTTCACAAGTCCTCAACTGGCGACTCCGAGATACTGGCCTTCTAGGCAGAGTTCCTCTGTCCAGTGTTATTTTTTTATATTTTCTATTGGCCAGTTTGAGATATGTCTTTTTCTTTGCAACTCTGCCTAGAAGGCCAGCATCCCGGAGTCACCTCTTCACTGTTGACGTTGAGACTGGTGTTTTGCAGAGTACCAATCCATTTATGTATGGCGAATAGCGGTTTTTGCACATTTTAAACAGCGCTCACATTGTTATCTCATCACCCAACAGGCTTTTCACGTTATCTTTTCTTTCTCTCTCTCTCTATCTCTCTCTTTCGGAGTGTGTCGAAAGAGAGAGATAGAGTGTGTGTCGGTGCAGCCAACAGGTTTCTCCACGCATCGCGCAGACAGGAAAAAACATCTTTCTGGTAAAAAGAGGGGCGGGGGCGTATGCCTTATGACTAACGTGACATGGTGCGATGAAAGAAACATACAGGAACTCAAATCCTTCTGTTCACCTGATTTAGAATTCCTCACAATCAAATGTAGACCGCATTATCTACCAAGAGAATTCTCTTCGATTATAATCACAGCCGTATATATCCCCCCCCAAGCAGACACATCGATGGCTCTGAACGAACTTTATTTAACTCTCTGCAAACTGGAAACAATTTATCCGGAGGCTGCATTCATTGTAGCTGGGGATTTTAACAAGGCTAATCTGAAAACAAGACTCCCCAAATTTTATCAGCATATCGATTGCGCAACCAGGGGAGGAAAGACCTTGGACCATTGTTACTCTAACTTCCGCGACGCATATAAGGCCCTGCCCCGCCCCCCTTTCGGAAAAGCTGACCACGACTCCATTTTGTTGATCCCTGCCTACAGACAGAAACTAAAACAAGAGGCACCCACGCTGAGGTCTGTCCAACGCTGGTCCGACCAAGCTGACTCCACACTCCAAGACTGCTTCCATCACGTGGACTGGGAGATGTTTCGTATTGCGTCAGATAACAACATTGACGAATACGCTGATTCGGTGTGCGAGTTCATTAGAACGTGCGTTGAAGATGTCGTTCCCATAGCAACGATTAAAACATTCCCTAACCAGAAACCGTGGATTGATGGCAGCATTCGTGTGAAACTGAAAGCGCGAACCACTGCTTTTAATCAGGGCAAGGTGTCTGGTAACATGACCGAATACAAACAGTGCAGCTATTCCCTCCGCAAGGCTATCAAACAAGCTAAGCGCCAGTACAGAGACAAAGTAGAATCTCAATTCAACGGCTCAGACACAAGAGGCATGTGGCAGGGTCTACAGTCAATCACGGACTACAGGAAGAAACCCAGCCCAGTCACGGACCAGGATGTCTTGCTCCCAGGCAGACTAAATAACTTTTTTGCCCGCTTTGAGGACAATACAGTGCCACTGACACGGCCTGCAACGAAAACATGCGGTCTCTCCTTCACTGCAGCCGAGGTGAGTAAGACATTTAAACGTGTTAACCCTCGCAAGGCTGCAGGCCCAGATGGCATCCCCAGCCGCGCCCTCAGAGCATGCGCAGACCAGCTGGCCGGTGTGTTTACGGACATATTCAATCAATCCCTATACCAGTCTGCTGTTCCCACATGCTTCAAGAGGGCCACCATTGTTCCTGTTCCCAAGAAAGCTAAGGTAACTGAGCTAAATGACTACCGCCCCGTAGCACTCACATCCGTCATCATGAAGTGCTTTGAGAGACTAGTCAAGGACCATATCACCTCCACCCTACCTGACACCCTAGACCCACTCCAATTTGCTTACCGCCCAAATAGGTCCACAGACGATGCAATCTCAACCACACTGCACACTGCCCTAACCCATCTGGACAAGAGGAATACCTATGTGAGAATGCTGTTCATCGACTACAGCTCGGCATTCAACACCATAGTACCCTCCAAGCTCGTCATCAAGCTCGAGACCCTGGGTCTCGACCCCGCCCTGTGCAACTGGGTACTGGACTTCCTGACGGGCCGCCCCCAGGTGGTGAGGGTAGGCAACAACATCTCCTCCCCGCTGATCCTCAACACTGGGGCCCCACAAGGTTGCGTTCTGAGCCCTCTCCTGTACTCCCTGTTCACCCACGACTGCGTGGCCACGCACGCCTCCAACTCAATCATCAAGTTTGCGGACGACACAACAGTGGTAGGCTTGATTACCAACAACGATGAGACGGCCTACAGGGAGGAGGTGAGGGCCCTCGGAGTGTGGTGTCAGGAAAACAACCTCACACTCAACGTCAACAAAACTAAGGAGATGATTGTGGACTTCAGGAAACAGCAGAGGGAACACCCCCCTATCCACATCGATGGAACAGTAGTGGAGAGGGTAGCAAGTTTTAAGTTCCTCGGCATACACATCACAGACAAACTGAATTGGTCCACTCACACAGACAGCATCGTGAAGAAGGCGCAGCAGCGCCTCTTCAACCTCAGGAGGCTGAAGAAATTCGGCTTGTCACCAAAAGCACTCACAAACTTCTACAGATGCACAATCGAGAGCATCCTGGCGGGCTGTATCACCGCCTGGTATGGCAACTGCACCGCCCTCAACCGTAAGGCTCTCCAGAGGGTAGTGAGGTCTGCACAACGCATCACCGGGGGCAAACTACCTGCCCTCCAGGACACCTACACCACCCGATGTCACAGGAAGGCCATAAAGATCATCAAGGACATCAACCACCCGAGTCACTGCCTGTTCACCCCGCTATCATCCAGAAGGCGAGGTCAGTACAGGTGCATCAAAGCTGGGACCGAGAGACTGAAAAACAGCTTCTATCTCAAGGCCATCAGACTGTTAAACAGCCACCACTAACACTGAGTGGCTGCTGCCAACACACTGACACTGACTCAACTCCAGCCACTTTAATAATGGGAATTGATGGGAAATGATGTAAATATATCACTAGCCACTTTAAACAATGCTACCTTATATAAATGTTACTTACCCTACATTATTCATCTCATACGCATACGTATATACTGTACTCTATATCATCGACGGTATCCTTATGTAATACATGTATCACTAGCCACTTTATACTATACTATGCCACTTTGTTTACATACTCATCTCATTGTACATACTGTACCCGATACCATCTACTGTATCTTGCCTATGCTGCTCTGTACCATCACTCATTCATATATCCTTATGTACATATTCTTTATCCCCTTACACTGTGTACAAGACAGTAGTTTTGGAATTGTTAGTTAGATTACTTGTTATTACTGCATTGTCGGAACTAGAAGCACAAGCATTTCGCTACACTCGCATTAACATCTGCTAACCATGTGTATGTGACAAATAAAATTTGATTTGATTTGATTTGATTTATGGCAGGACGGGATCGGTCCGATGCAGATGGAGTCTGTGCTGAGATGAAGTCCATGGTGAGTTAACAAAACTTTTCCAACAGAGAATACATTCATTTACCTCCATAATCTAGAGTCATACACCCAAAATGATGGTGCTGATGAAGACAATAGTAAAGATTAACACTCCATTTGTTTATTGTTGTAGACTCATGGAGAACCACTTGAAAAACCAAACCTGAAGACAGAAACCAAAGGCATTGCAGAGGTTTTCTTGAATCCATGTGCAATAGGTTTAACATGATATCACTACAGTCCCAGAGACTACAATATTTTTTGATAACCTGTTTATTAATTTATGGCACACAGTTTTTTTTTTAAGCACAATGCCTTTTTGTAACAAATATTTTATGTGACATAAGTACATTTGTCAAGAATATTGTTAGTGTAGTTTGGTGCAATGTTTTTTAGTTAAGCCTCTTCTGGGTCAAAGTATTGTGAGAGAATATTCAAATGCATTCCATGTCACCACTGTTATTTTGTAACCACCACTACGATACACTACAAGTGTTTTGTATCTCAAATGACTTTTGGGGTTGTGGGAATGATGATCATGGTCACTTCTTGTCTTGCATTTGTACATCTAATACAATTTTGAGAAATACAACTGACTAGCATAACAGAAAAGTTCTTACATGGACATGTTTTGAAAGTTAGTGACTTGTGAAAAGGTGTTCTCCCTCGCCTGTTAACAGGATCATTTTACTCATTACTACACTGGATCAAATATGAAAGAGGCATTTACTCTGATGATGAAATGTTTATAGCAGTTGAACATATTAAATGCAGGTCCAGCAATTGCTTAGTTTGTCTTATGTCAAAGGCAATGGATGATCATTAACTGACAATCCCAAAATGATGGCTTGAGTTTTAATACTCTGTAGAAAAAGGAATTGCCTAGAAGTGTATATTTATTCATAAATGAAAGCAGAGTTCAACCCAGAATATGTTGTATAACATGTTTATGCAGTGGACTTCATTGATCTCGCCTGATGCGGTTGAACCAATGGAATAGTCCCTAAAGTACAAACCCTGCCCATCTGGCACTCCATACCGGCTCAATCAAACGGCAAAAGTATGTGAAAGAAAACAAATACTATTTGAACCCAGGTCTGTAGTGTACCACTTATACTATTTCAAACTCCTCTTTACCTGTACCCTGTGGTGGACATCAGGAATACATCTCAGCTGGCCCTGACCCCATCCTCTATGATGCAACTGTCCCACTAAAACCTGGGCAACGTGGCCAAAGACTCCTTCATCATCCCCCTGGTGGAGATCCCTGGCCTCATCCTCACCTACATCCACAACCAGCTCAAAGGAAAAGTACGTCCTCTATTACATTCACTGTCACAAACCAAAAACCAGCTCAAAGGCAAGTACTTTCTCACATTCAACTACATGCAGTCAGGAGAAAAAGCTTCATTTCCAATAGTTCCAAGCGGGGGAAAAAATCTGTTTTTGAGACAGGGTGACACTAAAGCTGTGTTGTATTCATTAAGTATACCTTTGTATAAATGTTCAAAGATGCATTATGGTACATTACAAGCTCAAAACATTTTTCAACACAAATGACAATTTAGGGCAATACCTGAAAAATGACTCTCTCTCCATTGTTTTATCAGCCTGTGTGATTGACAGGAGAGATGATGAGAGGAGCTGAGTTTTTTCCATCATCATTATTACTGGGGATGAAGAAGGGAAAGAGTTTATCTTTAAAGGTGCAGCCAGTGAAAGAGTAGATATGAGACCTGGCCTCCACATCATAAAAGGAGACCTGACCCTCCTCATAGTCCACAAACAACCCCACCTTCTGGGGCTTCTCTCTCGAGGACAGGATGACTTGGGGGGAGGCACAGGCTGTGTATTGATTCCCATCCATTAAGACCACAGTCCAGAGTCCATATTCAGGGCTAGGTGATACAGACCCCTTCCTGTCTATGGACTCTCTGGCCCCTCCTAAAGTCCACCTAGTCTTACCGTTAACTGTCACCTCATAGTAAAATCTACCTGAGGAGAAGCCATCCTTTCCAAGGACAATGGCAAAATGATCAAACCTTTTTGGATTGTCAGAAAGATTATGTGGTATGTCTCCACGTCTTACTTGTTTCCTATCTTCAGACAGGATGAGTTTGTGATGTGCTGTATCAGGGTCCAGAGTCACATCCACTGCATACTGCTGAATCCTCTTCAGTTTGACCTCAGGCAGCTTCTCCATCTCTTTATTCAGTGTCTCTTTCAGCTGAGACACTGCTCTCCTCACAGTCCCCACACACAGATCACTGTGAACACTGATCTCAGACATGTTCTTGGTGGGTGGAGGTTTGTACACTAGTGATGGGAAGTTCTGGAGAAGTTGGAGGTGGTCCTCAGTCTGTGAGAGCTGCTTCAGATCAGTGCTTCTCCTCTGTAGCTCAGTGATTTCCTGCTCCAGATCTTTAATGAGCCCTTCAGCCTGCCTCTCTACTGCTTTCTGCTTCTCCTCAATCACCTCAACAAGCTCAGCTTGGCTTTTCTCAATGGAGCGCACCAGAGTACTGAAGACCTGTATGCTGTCTGCTATCTCCCTCTCTGCATCTCTCTTGCTGAGATCTACTAAGAGTTTGATGTCTTTAACCTTCTTCAGTCGCTCCTGGATAATCTGCTGCATTTCTGTCTCAGTTTTCTCCAAGTGAGCCTTCCTCTCTCCACACGCTTCCTCTATAGGGACAGTGTCATGAGTCTTGTGGTCTGCCTCAGTGCAGAACTGACACACACAAGTCTGGTCAGTCCTACAGAACAGCTCCAGGAGTCTGTCATGCTTTTTACAGATCCTGTCTTCCAGGTTCTCCACAGGGTCGACCAGTTTGTGTCTCTTTAAGGCTGGGGCAATCTGATGAGGCTCCAGGTGAGTCTCACAGTAAGAGGTTAGACAGAGCAGGCAGGACTTCATGGCACTGAGCTTCGTCCCAGTGCAGACGTCACAAGGCACTTTTCCGAGTTTAGGAGGGGACTCATCTTTACCTCTGTCTCTCATCTTTTTAAAATCTAGAAACTTCAGTTTCACTTTAGCAAAGTGACGTTGTCATGCTCCTACCCACCCAGTGCTGCTCTGTGCTCTGGAACAGAATTAACCCTTCACATGGCTGATACATTGTTTTACCTTCTTAATTCAATCAAGGTTGAACAGTTAAACAAGAGTATTATAATTGTTTGGACCTATTGCAGGTGTATGGAAGGTTTTCTGACATCAACAACAACAGAATTCTAATTCCACATTGGGATGAAAAAGGAATTGCTGTCTTGGCAGATTTGACAATTAATTATGAAGCAAGAAATGTCCCATATTGTGCCTTTAAACATACTCACTTTGACATATACCAACTACCAGTTTATCAAGTCAAGCCAGACAATGGGTGAAAGGAGAAAATGCAGAATTACTTTACTGTTTGTAGGAAATTGCCTGTGCTCGCTGTATGCTAAAAGCCTGCATCTGCTGCTTGTGGTTTCTAATGAAATGCAGGTCCTACAAACATTGAGGTTGTTTTATGTTAAAGGCAACGCATGATCATAACTGACAATCCCTAAATTGTGGCAATATTGGATCATTACTGTTTATTGAGTTTGTCTCTTTCATATATTCTATTGGAGTTTATAAAACATAAATGCAGGACATGACAAAACATGCCACTTGGTGGCAGACAACCCACACAGCATCCATAAACAACAACAGATAAAACAACACTGACAGACAATTGACAACAAAAACAAAGAGCAATAATGGTAATACAGTTATGGTCCTATGTGATGCCCAGACTGTGATCTTGAGCTTGGGTTAAAATACAATCAAATAGGTGCATCGTTCTGGACCTGTACAGGACGTAAATCCCTAAATTGTGGCAACGTTGGGTCATTACTGCTTATTGAGTTGGTAATTCTGTATTCATAGAAAAAGGGATGTCTAAACTACAAATTCCCCCTTTGCGGTGCACAGTACCATCATCAGTCAACATGTGTCGGGTTCACCTAGGGGTCATGAAAAGGGTTGTACCAAAATGTTTGATGTATTAGAATAATTGATTATTCTTATGTTGTATTAATAGAAGGGGTTATAAGATCCCTCCCTCCTTGCATTTATAGGGTCCTAGACTACAGATTAACAGTATTCCACAATTGTTTTTTTAGTTCTCTCTCTCTTTCTTATAAAGTGGCCCCTCTGAGAATGTGTGACTGTGGAGAAGGAGCTCTGCAGGGGAGTGGAGGAGATAAGACTAGTTAAACATTCCACAATAAATCAACTTTGGGGAGTGGACGTTTTACTGCTAAGTTTTCGATACCACTAAAAGCCATTGTTTAAATAGCTTGGTAGGCAGGGTTTTGGTCTCAGGACTAAAAAGGTAATGACGTAGGTAGTGACATCACCAGGCTAGACTGAGCGTGTAACAAAACAACTTGAGACTTTTTGTTTGATGCAGAACTTACTTGGAAACATGCGTACTATGTTCCTGATTGTCAACTTCTGTCTGTAATTGCATTAATACAGATTTTTGAATGATTTAATTAAATATGTCATAATGCTAATTTCACCAATGAGCCAATAAGGATCAACAAGGACGGAAGGAACGAACCCTAACACATGCTTTGGAGGCATCAGAGAAATGCTAAAATATAATGTGCTTTAGGTACATATTTCACACAATGTGCATCTCTAGAGTAAGCAGGTGTCCCTCATCCCATTGGTCTAAGTAGGCCTACCGTGCTCCCTGGGAAACCAAGCCGCGTACGCATTGTCTAAGCCACTTTCTCATGCTACCTCCCTCTTAATTAAAAGACAACCAACAGGAGCTACAGCCAACTCTGCCAGAATGTCCTAACTTTGCTTGTGTCAACTGCATTCTATCTGGAGGGGAGAAGATGCCATCTCATGTGATGCCGTCATACCAGTGGCACGACCAGGCCCTGGTGAAAAGGATCTTTGATCGTCCCTAAAAGACAACCTGCCAGTGTGGATGGATATCGAAGGAGGGGTGACAGGGAACATCAATGACGTATAAATATTGCCCTTTGGATCAATCAATCATGTATAATGCAGACAGTGTTAAGTGATATTGTCCAAAAATGTGTGTAAAATACAATCAATGCACATTAGGCTGAATCAAACACAAATAATTATTTTAGAAAACAAATGCAAATATGTGAATCCAGGAACCCTGTCCTCACCCATGTGAAGTCAAAATTTCAAACCCAGAGACTTCCAAAACGCTTGCGAAGCAGACCAAGTAGACCAGGCCTGGGTTTTGGGTTTGAAAAGTCAATGAGAGAAGTGAACAATTCTTCCCTACCTGTCCATTATCTCTAACTCTAAAGACACAACCTCGATTCTAACCAATGTAGAGTATGAAGATAGGCAGAAACTGCTTCTCCAATAGAGATCCCCGGTCACACTTGTAGGCGATGTCATGGTGATTGACGTTGGCTAGCTAATCTCATGCACAGTGTCGAAGCATGTCATCAGGTCTACCGGTCGTTTCGCGCCGAACTGCGCCTTTGGAGGCCGTCAAAACTTCGATATGAAGTTGTTTTTGACAATTGAAAACATGTTAATTTGTCACTTTCACGAGGTTGGATTAATAACATGTTAAAATACTTTAGACATAGGGCCTCCCAGGTGGCGCAGTGGTTTGTCAAAAACAACTTCATATCGAAGGGCTGCCTTTGATTTGACGGCCTCCAAAGGCGCAGTTCGGGGCGAAACGACCGGTAGACCTGATGACATGCTTCGACACTGTGCATGAGATTAGCTAGCCAACGTCACCATGACATCGCTTACAAGTGTGACCGGGGATCTCTATTGGAGAAGCAGTTTCTGCCTATCTTCATACTCTACTGTCTTTGCTAACATAGTAAAAGTGTGAAAGAATTTGATCAGTGTTATTTCCTGATGGTTTCTGGTTTTAAATACAATCTACACAGGACCTTCTAAATCAACAGGTGTTGCATGGGGGGATTTATAGCCTGCCTGGTGACATCACCAGCCGATATAAGTTAATAGACCAATAACAGAGCGTTCCAAACCTCTCTGCCAATAACAGCTAGTTTTCAGGTTACATCTCCCTCCCATTAGGCCCCTCCAATTAGGTCCCTCACTCAGACCACTCCCAGACAGTCCTAGCAAAATTCTTGCCTGTGCAATTGTTTTTTTGCTAAATATAAATGTGAAAAATATATATTTGTTTTTACCATTTTAATGGAAACTATTACAGTAATGTTATCCAGCAATGATTTGATATTGAGATGAAAACGTCTACATTGGGCCTTTAAAGGCACAGTACGTCCCTTGTCATATTCAGTGTCTCAGATCCAGAGCCAGGGCAAAGGCCGAGTATGTCCCTTATCACATTCACTTAGAGTATCAATAACCAGCTTTAAGGCAGAATAAGTCATGTGTCACGTTCACCTACATCCACAAACAGTTCAAAAGCTGAGTACGTCTTTAATCATCAACTCGATTCAGCAGCGGGCCATTTTGTTTTGAGTGGATGGTTGAGGGCCAGAACAATAATTACACATCATCTCTAGATTGTACATTTCTAGAATGGGTGGCCGGTAATGATCTGGTCCTAATCATCTCTAAAACTAAGAGCATGATATTGGGTTCAAATCATTCCCTAAATTCAAGACTTCAGTTGAATCTGGTAATGAATGGTGTGGCTGTTGAGCAAATTTGCGGAGATGAAATGACTTGATGTTAGCTCATGGTAAAAACATATTGATTCAATGGTTGTAAAGATAGGGAGAGGTTTGTTTGTAATAAAGAGATGCTCTGCGTTTAAGACACCACACTCCACAAAGCAAGTCCTGCAGGCTCTAGTTTTATCTTATCTTGATTATTGTCTAGTCATATGGTCAAGTGCTGCAAGGACGGATCTAGTAGCTGGCCCAGAATAGTGTGGCACGTTTTGCTCTTCATTGTAATCAGAGGGCTAGTATTTATACGAGGCATGCCAGTCTCTCTTGGCTAAGAGTTGAGGACAAACTGACTGCATCACTTCTTGTTTTTATAAGAAACATATGTTGGAAATTCCAAATTGTTAGCATCGTCAACTTACACACAGCTCTGTCACATACACTTACCCTACCAGACATGCCACCAGGGGTCTTTTCACAGTCCCCAGGTCCAGAACAAATTCAAGGAATCGAACAGTATTATACAGAGCCATGAATGTATGGAACTCCCTTCCATCTCATTAGCGCAAGGATTGAAGAGCAAAGCTGGTTTCAAAAAACAAATAAAGCAACACCTCATGACACAATGCCTCTCCCCCATGTGACCTACCTTTTGTGTGTATGTACTGACATGTATATGTAACTGATAGATGCACATTAGATGTTACTATTTTAAATGAATGTACATTTTCAAGTATTTTGTCTGTAATGTAGTTTTTGTTATGTGTCGGACTCCAGTAAAACTAGCTGTTGCCATTGACGTCGGCTAATGGGGATCCGAATAAACTAAAATCAAAAATTACTGCACAAAGCACAAACAAATATCAAATTTGATTTCAAACCTTGCTTACATTTGTATACAATCAAGTTTAAATTATGCATAAGGAATACTTTGGAACAGGTTTCCAAAATTTAAATCAATTGGAGATTATTTCCTGGTGTTTTTACACTCTTTTATGTCCAACACTTGGGGAACCCTGCTTTAAAGTATAATTTTCCCTAAAACAATTGTGGGTAAATTATATAAATAATCAAAGCAACATAACTTTTGATTTAAATACACATCTGATTTTAATTCATTCCAGTTGATAGTCTTCATTTTCAGCATTTATTATCCATGGTTTAGATGTACAAAACAGTTTCCATTTTCATTTGTTGACACTATTTCAGAGGACATCTGTGGATATTCTAATCGTGTGCCTTGTCAACTGAATAAATATACTATTTTGTAAATATTGATGTATTTAATGATTTGTAAGTTAGTTCCATCGTTTAATCCGTGTGTGTGATTGACAGGAGATATGACGAGAGGAGCTGAGTTTTTACCATCATCATTATCACAGGGGCTGAAGTATGGGTAGAGCTTCTCAGCGAAGGTGCAGCCAGTGAAAGAGTAGATATGAGACTTGGCTTCCACATCATAAAAGGAGACCTGACCCTCCTCATAGTCCACAAACACCCCCACCTTCTGGGGTTTCTCTCTCAGGGAGAGATAAACTTGAGGGGAGGCACAGGCTATGTACTGATTCCAATCCCTCAGGACCACAGTCCAGACTCCATCCTCAGAACTAGGTGATATAATCCCCTTCCTGTCAGTGGACTCTCTGGCAACTCCTAAATCCCAGTCAGTCTTCCCCACAACCGTCACCTCATAGTAAAATCTTCCTGAGGAGAAGCCATCCTTTCCAAGGACAATTAAATACTGATTCAACCTTTTTGGATTGCCAGGGAGATTCTGTGGTATGTTTTGAAGTCTTACATGTTTTCCATCCTCAGACAGATAATGAAAATCCCAGATAATAAAAAGCTCTCTAAGGTCAGGGCGTGAAAGTGACGTTGACATGCTGCTCCCCACCCAGTGCTGGTTGCTCTGTGCTCTGGAACAGAATTATCCCTTCAAATGTCTGATCTCTCCTCATTCTTCATACATTTTTGGTACAAAAGTGTGAATCAGAAATGCTAAACAAGGAATTACTGCAGATAAGCAGCAGGAAAAATCCCAGATTGTGCCTAAGGCTTGGGGTCAGTATTCGGAAGTTTGGATGACTGAGGTGCCCAAAGTAAACTGCCTGTTACTCAGGCACAGAAGCTAGGATATGCATGTGCATGATAGTATTGGATAGAAAACACTCTAAAGTTTCTAAAACTGTTAAAATAATGTCTGTGAGTATAACAGAACTGATTTGGCAGGCGAAGCCCCGAGGACAATCCATCCAGGATTTTTTTTAGGTCATTGAACTTTTCAATGCTTTTCTATGGGAAGGCCTAATTATTAGGACCCAGATTGCAGTTCCTGTGGCTTCCACTAGATGTCAACAGTCTTCAGAAATTTTTAGATGTTTTCTTTGTTGAAAAATTTTAAAGTATTCGTATTCTGTCACTCAGAAGGACTCTAGTCTTTTGGTGCACGTGAATGAGTGCGTGCTCATCGTTGTTTTTCTCTGGTATTGAAAACAGTTTATTCTGTTTAAAATTGTATTGATTATTTACATACTAGGGTACCTGAGGTTGGATTAGAAATGTTTAAAATGTTTGGACCAAGTTTACAGGTAACCTTTTAGATTCCTTTGGAGGCATGTTGGGCGAGTTGGAACAGGTGTATTTCTGAATCAAACGCGCCAAATAAACCACATGTTTGGGATATAAAGAAGGACTTTATCGAACAAAACGACCATTCATTTTGTGACTGGTACCCTTGAGATTGTAAAAAGACGAAGATCTTCAAAGGTAAGCGATTTATTTTATCGCTATTTCTGACTTTCGTGATGCATCTGCTTGGTTGGAAAATGTTTATGACACGCTCCGGTGAGGACGAGCACTTGGTTATTTATCTCCGGTATTGAATATACTATTTTCCATCTTAAATTTGATCATTTATTTACATATTAGGGTACCTGAGGATTGATTAGGAACGTTGTTTGACATGTTTGGACCAAGTTTATTGGTAACGTTCGGGATTAATTTTGTATGCATTTTGAACGGGGGAAAACAGGTGGATTATTGAATGAAGCGTGCCAAATTAACTTACTTTTTTGGGATATAAAGAAGGACTTTATCGAACAAAATTACCATTTGTTATGTAACTGGGACCCTTGTGATTGCAACCAGATGAAGATCTTCAAAGGTAAGGGATGTATTGTATCGCTATTTCAAACTTTCACGATGCATCTGCTTGGTTGGAAAATATTTTTAATGCGCTGTCCTCAGATAATTGCATGGTATGCTTTCGCCGTAAAGCCTTTTTGAAATATGACAAAGCGGCTGGATTAACAAGAAGTTAAGCTTTTAAATGATGTAAGACACTTGTTCTACATGGACAAGTCCCTCATGGTGAGGAGAAGGGAGGCGAGGCTGGGTGGGAGGTTATGGCTGCGTCCTGATTCTCCACCAGTCATGGATTTAAAAGGAATGGATTGGTGTAATAATTGGCTAGAGGGAGTTTCCACTGTTGTTAAATTCATGTTGTGCTCACTTTGGAAGAAGGATGGAGAATCGGGACATTGCCTTATAAATGCAGAGGTGGAAAAAGTACCCAATTGTCATACTTGAGTAAAAGTAAAGATACCTTAATAGAAAATGACTAAAGTAAAAGTGAAAGTTACCCAGTAAAATACTACTTGATTAGAAGTCTAAAAGTATTTGGTTTTAGGGATGTTCTCTTGAATAGTGTGTGAATTAGACCATTTTCCTGTCAAAATGTAACGAGTACAATGTAAAATGTAAAGTAAAATGTAATGTACTTTTTTGGTGTCAGGGAAAATAAATGGAGCAAAAAGTACCTTATTTTCTTTAAGAATGTAGTGAAGTAAAAGTAAAAGTTGTCAAAAATATAAATAGTAAAATAAAGTACAGATACCTAACAAAACCACTTAAGTAGTACATTTTATATAGTATATTTTTGCTTAAGTACTTTACACCACTGTATCTGTACATCTGTATATATGTCTCTGTTCCATTATCCACACTAGCATTCCAATGTATCACACTGTACATTCTTAGTGGTTTGTTAGTGTGGACAATGTAACATAGCCTTTGTTTTTACAGAGTACCACTTTTACTCCCTCTATATGGCGAATAGCGTTTGTGCACATTTTACACCAAACTTACCCGGTTATCTCATTCTTTCTCTCTCTCCCTCTTTAGGAGTTTGTACAGAACAGTAAGAATATGGCGGGAAGAGATCGGCCGGAGGTGAGATAAAACTCATGGTGAGTTTAAAAAGCTTTTCCAACAGAGAATACATTCATTCACCTCCATAATCTAGAGTCAGATTTAATATTTTTAACTAGGCAAGTGTGTTAAGAACAAATTCTTATTTACAATGGCGGCCTGGGAACTGTGGGTTAACTGCCTTGTTCAGGTGCAGAACAACCGATTTTTACCTTGTCAGCTCAGAGATTCGAGCCACCAACCTTTCGGTTAGTGGCCCAACGCTCTAACCACTAGGCTACCTGCCGCTCCGGATGTAGGTGAGGATATACCCAAAATGATGATGCTGATGAAGACAATTGTGAAGTTTTACACTCCATTTGTTTACTGTTGTAGACTCATGGAGGAGGGACTTTAGCTTGACGAAACCAGAAGACAGAAACCAAAAGGCATTCCAAACATTTCCATGATATTACGCCAGTTCCGGGGACCACAATATTTTTGGTAACCTGTTTATTAAGTTATAGAACACGTTCCATAAAAGCTTTGGACTTTTTAAAAGCACAATGTGTTTTTGCGACAAATGTTGTAGGTAACAGAAGTACATCCATCAAGAATATTAGTTAGTGTAGTTTGGTGCTATTTTACAGGCTGTAGAGTTGATGTATTTAAGTTAAGCCTCTTGAGCGAAAGTATTGCGATTGACTTTGAAAATGCATTGTGTCATCACTGTTATTTTGTCACCACTACCACTGTACACTACAAGTGTTTTGTATCTCAAATGAATTTTGGGATTGTGGTAATGATGATCATGTTCGCATCTTGTGTTGAATTGGTACGTCTAATACAATTTTGACAAATACAACTGACTAGCATAACAGAAACCTTCCTACATGGACATGTTTTAAAGTTTGTGATTTTTGATTTGTGAAAAGGTGTTCTCCCTCACCTGTTAACGGGATCATTTTACTACAGTGGATGAAATATGAAAGAGCCATTTACTCTGTTGAGCATGTTTTTATATTAGTTTAATATACGAAATGCAGGTCCTACAAATGTTGAGGTTGTCTTTTGTCAGAGGCAATGAATGATCATAACTGACAATACTTAAATTGTGGAAACATTACTGCTTATTGAGTTTGTACTACTGCATGAACAAAGGGATCGTATATGACTGTATCTCTATTCCCTTCATACGTTTTAACCAATCATATTTTTGATAACATTTTTGTGCAGAGTAATAAAAGAAAGGAAAACAAGCTATGCCCATCTGTGTTTGTGAGAGCTGTGGGGCAGGAGAGGATCCAGTCTATGGGGGACATGGGTTTGTGTCAGGATGTCCTAAAAACAATATATATATATACACCCAACAATAAAACAGTATATTTAATTCATACAAATGAATTCATACAATGAAAGGGTTCATAGTATTTGTTTTTCTGTCAAATACATTAGCTGCACTTAATTGAGCTCTCCTGATGCAACAGAAGAAATTAAATAGACCCAAAAGCACAGACTCCGCTCATATGGCACTCCATACCTGCTCAATCAAACGCTCAAAGTATCTGAAAGAAAACAAAATATATTGTGAACCCAGGTCTGTCCTGTATGAGTTTGTCTATTTCTAACGCTGCTTTTCATGTACCCTGTGGTGGACATCAGGAATAAATCCCACCTGCCACTGACCCTCATCCTGTCGTCTATGCTGCGTCTGGCCCACTACAACCTGGGCAACGTGGCCAAAGGCTCCTTCATCATCCCCCTGGTGGAGATCCCTGGCCTCATCCTCACCTACATCCACCACCAGCTCAAAGGAAAAGTATTTGTTTTATCAAAATCCCTATCCTAAACCAACAACCTGCTGAAGACAGGTTATATTATATTCACTGTCTTGGATCCACAGCCAGCTCAATGGAAAAGTATGTCCTTGATCGAAGCGCGGAACTGTGTAACCAGCTCAGAGGCTGAGTATGTATTTTTACCACATTCACTTATACAGCAGTAACATCAAGCTAGAAGGGGCAATCTGTAGTTACAAAATCAATTTTTGGACTTCGAAATGAATGATGTACACCTATTGATTCTTGAAAAATATGACTCATAAATGCCTCGTCAGCTTAGCTCAACTGTCACACTCCATTTGAACCCAAAATACAAGCTTCTTTCTCTCCAATTTTTGTAAACATACTAAATGTTCAAATAAACTGTATTGCCTCAATCCAGGCACATCCCTCAGCTTTTTACCAAAGCACTTTGTTACCGTTTCAACTGTGGATTTGCGCTTCAAAGTCCTCTGTCACATTCACCCTACATCCAAAACAAGTTCAAAGGCTGAGTACGTCGTTAATCATCACATTCACTTAAGAGACACAATAAGAGGTTGAGAGAAACAGAGAAAAGGAACGTCACTTTAAAGGATAGTTTTCAGTCTGTAATAATTATGGGTAAATTATATGAATAATCAAAACAACATAACAGTTAATCGTCTTCATTATTCAGTAAATACACACATTTATTATCCATGCTAAGATGTACAGAATACTCTACATTCTCATTTGAGGATACGACTTCAGAGGACAATGTGGATATTCAAATTATGTGACCTGTCAGTATGTTTACAATATGTAAATGTGAATTTTAAAATATCTGGAAAAAAACAGTTTCCTTTCCGTTGTTTAATCAGTGTGTGTGATTGACAGGAGAGATGATGAGAGGGGCTGAGTTTTGACCATCATCGTTATCAGAGGGGCCGAAGTATGGAAAGAGTTTCTCTGTAAAGGTGCAGCCAGTGAAAGAGTAGATATGAGACCTGGCCTCCACGTCATAAAAGGAGATCAGACCTTCCTCATAGTCCACAAACAACCCCACCTTCTGGGGCTTCTTTCTCAGGGAGAGGAGAACAGGGGGGGAGGTACAGGCTTGGTACTCATTCCCATCCCTTAGTATCACAGTCCAGAGTCCATGTTCAGGGCTCAATGTGATATTCCTCTTCCTGTCAGTGGACTCTCTGGCCACTCCTAAAGTCCACCTAGTCTTACCGTTAACCGTCACCTCATAGTAAAATCTCCCTGAGGAGAAGCCATCCTTTGCAAGGACAATCCAATACTGATTAAACCTTTTAGGATTGTCAGGAAGATTCTGTGGTATGTCTCCACGTTTTACTTGTTTCCCATCTTCAGACACGACGAGTTTGTGATGTGCTGTATCAGGGTCCAGAGTCACATCCACTGCATACTGCTGAATCCTCCTCAGTTTGACCTCAGGCAGCTTCTCCATCTCTTTATTCAGTATCTCCTCCAGGTGAGACACAGCTCTCCTCACAGTCCCAACACACAGAGCACTGTGAACACTGATCTCAGACCAGTTCTTGGTGGGTGGAGGGGTGCACACTAGGGATGGGAAGCTCTGGAGAAGTTGGAGGTGGTCCTCTGTCTGTGAGAGCTGCTTCAGATCAGTGCTTCTCCTCTGTAGCTCAGTGATTTCCTGCTCCAGATCTTTAATGAGCCCGTCAGCCTGCCTCTCTACTGCTTTCTGCTTCTCCTCAATTACCTCAATCAGCTCAGCCTGGCTTTTCTCAATGGAGCGCACCAGAGTACTAAAGACCTGTATGCTGTCTGCTATCTCTCTATCTGCATCTCTCTTGCTGAGATCTACTGAGAGTTTGATGTCTTTAACCTTCTTCAGTCGCACCTGGATAATCTGCTGCACTTCTGCCTCTTTTTTCTCCAAGTGAGCCTTCCTCTTTCCACACTCTTCCTCTATGTGGACAGTCATGTGAGTCTTGTGGTCTGTTTCATTGCAGAACTGACATACACACGTCTGGTCAGTCCTACAGAACAGCTCCAGGAGTCTGTCGTGCTTCTTACAGATCCTGTCTTCCAGGTTCTCCACAGGGTCGACCAGTTTGTGTCTCTTTAAGGCTGGGGCTATCTGATGAGGATCCAGGTGAGTCTTACAGTAAGAAGCCAGACACACCAGGCAGGACTTCAGGGCCTTGCGCTTCATCCCAGGGCAGACGTCACAGGGCACATTTCCAGCTTTTGCAGGGGACTCATCTTTTTCTCTGTGTCTCATCCTTTTAAAATTCTCTACAACCTCTCTTAACATTGTGTTGACACGAAGTTTAGGTCGTTCTGGGAATTTCTCCTTACACAGTGGACATTGGTACAGGTCCTTGCTATCCCAGTAATTTGTGATACAGACCATGCAGAAGTTGTGTCCACATGAAGTGGTGACTGGCTCAGTGAACACATCCAGACAGATAGAGCACAGGAACTGGTCTTCAGACAGGAGACTGCTGGAGGAAGCCATATCTGGAGAGAGAGCAATGTCGAAAATATAAACGTTTTAATTTAGCAAATTGCTTAAAACCTCTCTGAAAAACTTCAGATCAAAGGAATAATAGACTCCAGCTCTAGATTATAATCAATGAGTCAATAACACAATATATATGTTTTTAACGGAGCTAATTCTGTTCCCTGGAATGAGTCAGCTCTCGATAGTTTCAGTGCGGTTGTCAACACGGTACTAAGCGACGTTACCAATCTTGATTTAAAATTAAGTTGTTTAACTGTACTACATACAGCATACATTTGTCAATTTACTTAATATAGTTAAACATAGGTACTGTAGATAAAGAAAACAGGAGATTACCATAAAATAAATGTACAAAGTAATATTTCTTCACACATCCTTGTAAATTTCTACTCACCCGTGTCTGTTTAAAATTGTGTTGGCGTGTTCTCAGATTTTTCTCTAGTATTTACTGTAGTTTTAAAAACCACCGGAGACTGTGTAGCGGTTGAAGAGAGATTTCTGAAGTGTTTTAGAGTTTGTTCATGTGTGCAACATATAGCATGTTTAGCAACGTTAGTTTCACTTTGTCAACAAGCGCCTCCCCACCCAGTGCTGCTCTGTGCTGCTCCAGTGCTGCTCTGGAACAGAATTAACCCTTCACATGGCTGATACATTGTTTTACCTCAATACAAACAAGGTTGGCAGTTTAAACAAGAGTTGTATAATTGTTTTACTGATTTAGGTAGAATAAGTGTGAATCAGAAATGTGAAACAAGTACCTATTATTGCAGGTGTATAGAAGGTTTTCTGATATCAACAACCAACAGGATTCTAATTCCACATTGGGATGAAGAAGTAGTGGCTGTCTTGGCAGATTTGACCATTAACTAAGAATCAGGAAATATCACAGATTTTTCCTTTAAACATATTCACTTTGAGTTATACCAACTACCAGTTTATCAAGTCAAGTAACAGAAAATGGGTGAATGGGAGAAAATGCAGAATTACTTTACTGTTTGTAGGAAATTGCCTGTGCTCGCTGTATGCTAAAAGCCTGCATCTGCTGCTTGTGGTTTTTAATGAAATGCAGGTCCTACAAACATTGAGGTTGTCTTACGTTAAAGGCAATGCATGATCATAACTGACAATCCCTAAATTGTGGCAATATTGGATCATTACTGCTCATTGAGTATGTGGACATGACAAAACATGCCACTTGGTGGCAGACAACTCACACAGCATCCATAAACAACAACAGATAAAACAACACTGACAGACAATTGACAACAAAAACAAAGAGCAATAATGGTAATACAGTTATGGTCCTTTACAATGCACAGACTGTGATCTTGAGCTTGGGTTAAAATACAATGAAATAGGTGCATCGGTCTGGACCTGTACAGGACGTAAATCCCTAAATCGTGGCAACATTGGGTCATTACTGCTTCGTGAGATTGTAATTCTGTATCCATATATTCATGGCCCAAGAGAAAAATCAATGTATCTCACCGGAGAAACCTCTGCACGAGTGAAACAGCCTCAGTATGTGTAGGCTATCTATCTGATGCTATCTGGTCCAAAAGAGTATGACATTGTTGCCGCCCATAGCATTGAATGCAAGGGAAGCCAGCGAGCATTTGGCCTCCCTTGATAAAAAAGTATGAAATAATAGCCAATCAGTGCTAAACTGAGTGAGCTCTACTATGAATGGTCCTGGCGCACCAAAAAAAAGTGTCAATAGAAGCTGGTTTGGAATCGGCTTCTCTCCAATCGCATCGAGAGCATACGTCATTGACAGAAACAACTTGAATTCTTGCATCTCTTTGTGTTGTTGTCCTCCGGTGGCTAGCTAGCTAAAATAGTCTCTTTCCTGGAGATAGGGATTTGGACTTGTGGTTTTACTTAATTCTCCATACTGGACACTGATTTAAATGGCAATTCTGATCCAACCATAAATACATACATAGTGCCCCTGGCCTGAGAGGATGGAAGTTCAATATGTTGCTAGATATAGAAGGCTAATCTTACTGTAACTAGCTAACGTTGCCCATGAAATTAAGTTAAACTAGGAAGCAAGCATTGTAGCCTAGGACGGCAAAAAACAAAGTGTGTACTGTTTGACAGAGTGATAGACCGTTTCATCTCCATGAAAGAGAGGATGGCATTGGAGTTTCTGTACATACAGACACAAACACACACAGAAATTAGAACCATGGACAGCCACATCATATTTAGCTTACGTTGATTGGACTAAATTGTTTTTGGTATCTTTTAGTTGTCACTGAATTAGACAAAGCATCAGATGATGTTGAAATGTCTAAGTTGAAATGGTGCTGGAATAGTGGAGGCAGCTCCTGTTTTCTTTGCGTCTTGCGGTAACTCTCTGTGGTTCTAAATCATTAGTGGTCTTAAAATGTCAGTAATGCTAACTTGCTGTAGATCATGTAACTGTTTGTTCCATGCAATATGCTTTGGGGACTTCACTGAACAAAGGTTGCTCTCCAGGTTTTGTGATGAAACAAAGGTTTGTTTGAATTGATTCTAAAACCCTTTTCAATGTGCCATTTCTGGCTCTGGACAACATGACAGGAAAATCTTTCATTTACCAGACATTTGAGAAATGCAACATCTATATGCATTCAAATCCAACCTGGACAGCCAGCACCTTCAATAAATTAGGAATGTTGGCTAATTAAACCATATTTACATGTAATTAAAACCAGACTATAACAATTTACAGAAACACTATTGATTGTGTTTCGATGTGTAGCATATGCAAAACTTTATAGCCAATTCTTTTTTTTCTTTTTTTTTGTGTGGGGGGGGGGGGGGGGGGGGGGTTCCTAAAATAATAGTTGTCCACCTCACGGTTCAGCTGTCAGAGATTTGATTACTAAACGTATCAAGGCATTGCATATGCAAAGGCCAATAGGTTTAGGTGTACACTGTATGATATTAACATTTAAATCAATATATATATACGTAGCATATATATAGGAAAATAAGCTTAACCCCAGAGAGAGAGATGCTGGTGGCATGCTACGACACTGACATGCATTTCTTTATGGCAGATGGCTACTGCGTCTGCTACACGGATATAGACACACAGAAGGAGGGCAAATTTATAGGCTTTCAATCTGAATATGTTGTATAACGATGAGCATTATATTGGTAGATTAATGGAGTAACTCTGGTAGGCCTGAAACTATCTCCCTCACCTGGAGAACAGGGGGGCACTGCCTTCATATCACAGGCCTGCAGTGGCTAAGGCTTAATGATAGCCACACCATACCAATCCTTCCTAAACGTTTCTAAACTTTATTAGGGTAATACCAAAAGTAAGTCAAGCCATTGTTTGTATGGAAAATACGAGCAGAATGGTGAATGTAAATCCGGGAAAAAACACACTACCCTCCCCCTGTAACCCCACAAAACCCACACAACCAAAGCGAAAAAAAGGTTTGACAAAGCTTCCATATTTTGGACCACCCCTCTCCAGTAATATTCAATCTGTCCCTAACAGAGTAAAGAAGTTTACATTTTCATTTGATGATGAGATTACAGAGGACATCCAAGGAAATTCCAATCATGTGTCATGTCGGCTGGCTAAATATGATCATTTCTAAACTGATATATTCAATGATTTGTGAATGTAATTAGTTAATTATCTGTTCCCTTTCCATCATTGATTCAGCCTGTGTGATTGACATGAGAGATGATGAGAGGGGCGGAGTTTTCATCATTTTCAGAGGGGCCAAAGATTGGAAAGAGTTTCTCTTTAAAGGTGCAGCCAGTGAAAGAGTAGATATGAGACCTGGCCTCCACATCATAAAAGGAGACCAGACCCTCCTCATAGTCCACAAACACCCCAACCTTCTGGGGCTTCTTTCTCAGAAAGAGGAGGACAGGGGGGGAGTTACTGGCTTTGTACACATTTACATCCCTTCGGTACACAACACAGAGTCCATCTTCAGGTGTCAGTGTGATTTCCCCTTTCCTGTCTATGGACTCTCTGGCCACTCCTAAAGTCCACCTAGTCTTACCCTTAACATTCACCTCATAGTAAAATTTCCCTGAGGAGAAGCCATCCTTTCCAAGGACAATGCAATGCCGATCAAACCTTTTTGGATTGTCAGGAAGATTCAGCTCCGTGTCTCCGTGTCTTACTTGTTTTCCATCCTCAGACAGGATGAGTTTGTGATGTGCTGTATCAGGGTCCAGAGTCACATCCACTGCATACTGCTGAATTCTCTTCAGTTTGACTTCAGGAAACTTCTCCATCTCTTTATTCAGTGTCTCATCCAGCTGAGACACAGCTTTCATCACAGTCCCCACACACAGAGCACTGTGAACACTGATCTCAGACATGTTCTTGGTGGGTAGATGTTTGTACACTAGTGATGGGTAGTTCTGGAGAAGTTGGAGGTGGTCCTCAGTCTGTGAGAGCTGCCTCAGATCAGTGCTTCTCCTCTTCAGCTCAGTGATTTCCTGCTCCAGATCTTTAATGAGCCCTTCAGCCTGCCTCTCTACTGCTTTCTGCTTCTCCTCAATCACCTCAATCAGCTCAGCCTGGCTTTTCTCAATGGAGCGCACCAGAGCAGTGAAGACCTGTATGCTGTCTGTTATCTCCCTCTCTGCATCTCTCTTGCTGAGATCTACTGAGAGTTTGATCTCTTTAACCTTCTGCATTCGTTCCTGGATAATCAGCTGCACTTCTGCCTCAGTTTTCCCCAGCTGAGCCTTCCTCTCTCCACACTCTTCCTCTATAGAGACAGTGTCATGAGTATTGTGGTCTGCCTCAGTGCAGAACTGACACACACATGTCTGGTCAGTCCTACAGAAAAGCTCTAGGAGTCTGTCATGCTTCTTACAGATCCTGTCTTCCAGGTTCTCCACAGGGTCGATCAGCTTGTGTCTCTTGAAGGCTGGGGCAATCTGATGAGGCTCCAGGTGAGTCTTACAGTAAGAGGCCAGACACACCAGGCAGGACTTCATGGCACTGAGCTTCTTCCCAGTGCAGACGTCACAGGGCACTTTTCCAGGTTTGGGAGGGGATTCGTCTTTACCTCTGCCTCTCATCTTTTTAAAATTCTCTACAACCTCTCTTAACGTTGTGTTGACACGAAGCTCAGGTTGTCTGTAGAGCGTCTCCTTACACAGTGGACATTGGTACAGGTCCTTGCTATCCCAGTAATTTATGATACAGACCATGCAGAAGTTGTGTCCACATGAAGTGGTGACTGGCTCAGTGAACACATCCAGACAGATAGAGCACAGGAACTGGTCTTCAGACAGGAGACTGCTGGAGGAAGCCATATCTAGAGAGAGAGAGCGAAGTTCAACATTTTTATGTAGCAAATTGCAGCAAACCTTCAGATCAAAATAATAATAGACTCCAGCTCCAGATTATAATCAATCAGTCATTAATACAATATAATGGAGCATTTTCCATTTCCTGGAATGAGTCAGCTCTCGATAGTTTCAGTGACATTGTCAACACGACAAAGGTTCCTGGACATTATCCAATCTTGTTTAAAGTTGTTTAACCGTACTACATGCAGAATACATTTGTGAATTTACTAAATATAGTTAAACATATTTACTGTAGATGAAGAAAACAGGAGATTACCATAAAATAAATATACACAGTAATATTTCTTCATCGATCGTTGTAAATCTCTACTCACCTGTGTCTGCGTAAAATTGTGAGGGTGTGTTTTCTGATTTTTCTCTAGTATATACTGTAGTTTTAAAAAAACAACGGAGACTGTGTAGCTGTTTTAAGAGAGATTTCTGAAGAGTTTGAAATAGTGTATTCATGTGTGCAACATACAGCACGTCTAGCAACTTCAATTTCACTTTAGTAAAGTGACATCAACATGCTCCTCCCCACCCAGTGCTGCTCTGTGCTCTGGAACAGAATGAACCCTTCACATGGCTGATCTCTCTTCATTCTTGATACATTGTTTTCTTATCTCAATACAAACAGGGTTGAACAGTTTAAACAAGAGTTTTATAATTATTTTACTAGTCTAGGCAGAATGAGTGTGAATCAGAAATGTGAAACAAGTACCTATTGCAGGTGTATGGAAGGTTTTCTGTCATCAACAACAACAGAATTCTAATTCCACATTGGTTGTCTTGGCAGATTTGACCGTTAATGAATAAGCAAGAAATATCCCATACTGTGCCTTTAAACATGTCCACTTTCACTTATACAAACTACCAGTTTATCATGTCAGACGATGGGTAGGGACAAAAATGCAGAATATCCTTTGACCCTTTACTGTTTGTAGGAAAATGCCTGTGCTCGCTGTATGCCGAAAGCCTGCATCTGCTGCTTGTGGAGCCTGAAGAAGTGTCTAACATACGTGAATCAATTTAGTGTTTTATCAGAATCCGATTTATTGTCATCTGAGTTGTGGATTGTTCTTACGATTCCACGCTATATCATTGACAACAGTCTATTTTACAATGGAGACTAATTTACAATGGAGATGCCTCTACATCTTCATTGCTTGCCGTTTAGGGTTTAGGGTTTTAGGCTGGGTTTCTGTATAAGCACTTTGTGACCTCTGCTGATAAAAAAAAGGCTTTATAAATTCATTGAATTTTATTCCAAGAAGACAGCAATCACACATTGTTATTCATGATACTTCTGTCTCGTGTTTGTCTGTTTTAGAACGCGTACACGGCGACAGCGATCAACAGCACTAGTTTCTGTACGTCGGCGTGTGACACCTTCATCATCCTGGTGGAGAATGCCCTCAGAGTGGCCACCATCAACACCGTTGTACTCGCTGTACTCATAACATACAGCAGAACTATCGCTTTATGGTGAAGATAGCCGTGTTGCAAGCACAGCTTCAGATGCAATCGTTAGGCACGGGCAATTTAAGTGTAGGAAAGGATGAAACAGCACCTGTGCCACCAGTAAGAGCCTCTGACCCTATTACGGGGGATGAGTCCCTAGGAGGGGTGCTTCACTTGAGTGGGTTGAGTCACAGATGTGACTGTCTGGTTTTGCGCCCCCTCTTGCTCGTACGTTGGAGGAGATCTTCGAGAGCTATACTCAGCCTTGTCTCAGGGTAGTAAGTTGGTGGTCTGTTGATATCCCCCTAGTGTTGTGGGGTCTGTGCTTTGAAAAAGTGGGCGGGGTTATATCCTGCCTGGTTGGCCCTGTCTGGTGGTATCGTTGGACGGGGCCGCAGTGTCCCCCGATCCACCCCTGTCTCAGCCTCCAGTATCTATGCTGCAATAGTCTATGTGCCAGTGGGCTAGTGTCAGTCTGTTATATCTGGTTTAATTATCTTGTTTTATCTGGTGTCCTATGTGATTTTAGGTATGCTCCCTCTACCTCTCTCTCTCCCTCCCCAGGACCTGAGCCCTAGGATCTTGCCTCAGGACTACCTGGCCTGATGACTCCTGGCCGTCCCCAGTCCACCTGGTCGTGCTGCTGCTCCAGTTTCAACTGTTCTGCTTGCGGGTAGGGAACTCTGACCTGTTCACCGGACGTGCTACATCCACTGTGATTATTATTTGACCCTGCTGGTCATCCATGAACGTTTGTTCTTCAAGATGTTCAATCTGAATTTAAATGGCCATGTACTCTTATAATCTCCACCCGGCACAGTCAGAAGAGGACTGGCCACCCCTCAGAGCCTGGTTCCACTCTATGTTTCTTTCTACGTTCCTGCCTTTTCAGGGAGTTTATCCTAGCCACCGTGCTTCTACATCTGCATTGCTTGCTGTTTGGGGTTTTAGGCTGGGTTTCCGTATAGCACTTTGTGACATCAGCTGATGTAAAAAGGGCTTTATAAATACATTTGATTGATTGATTGGTTTTTACCCAGTGCTACTTTTACTGCTTCTCTATATGGTAAATATTGTTTATGCACATATTACAGTAAATTAGACTATCATGTCTACATGCACACACGGTCACTCTCTCTCTCCATTCTCTCTCTTTCTCCATGAGTTTGTAGAGAAAAGTAACACAATTGGTTGAAGGGATTAGCCCGTGACGGTCATGAGATGAAGCCCATAAACAGTAAACAAAACCATTAAATCAGAGAATACATCGTTTTTTAGGTGTTAAGCCTGTGGTAGCCCTTTACATTCGTACCTGTATACAGGTTGACAATTTCAGGACTGATAAGCACTTAAATTGGAACTCAGTGGCTGTACACTAACATGCTATAAATGGTGTCAGAGCTCAGGCTCTGCACCTTGCAGTGCTGTACGGGTTTTGACTGACAGCCATTCTGAAGTGCCACACTGCACGCGACAAGAAGTTGCCTCCATCCCTCCCGTTAATTGGGCAACTTTTGGATGTTTGAGTGAGGGCAATGCTGTAAATTAAGAGGACTCTATGTATTTTCGAAGATGAGGCATTGAGGATTATAATAAGTACCGCTTTGATGTCATACAAGCAAACCAAACACCTGAACGTCCAAAATGTGTGCTTTCTATTTCCATATCATAAATCTCAAGTCTATACAGTATCAACGTTTTTGATCACTATGTGTGATGTACTGTTACAAGATGACATGGCATCATACCCTGTTCTGAACAGAATGAGCCTATGTTTGTCTAATGTGAAGCAATTTTGCAGCAGAACAAGCACCTGAATGCACTCATGGCTAGTCCTAGCTAGTCGTGTTGGCAATAGAACAAGCTTTATTTTTGGACTGCATAAACAACAACAGCAAGTGTGTGATGGTGGGGATGCAGGGTTGTGTTCCAAACAAAACAACTACTCTAGTTCCGCAATGGCACGGATAGGAGAGCCTAAAAAAGCACCTTATAGTTAAAGACTATTCTTTGAGTCCTAAATGTGCATTGGCAATACTTTGGAGATGTGTGTGTCCACACACCAGTTAGTTCTCTGTTTCAAACCCATTTTTTCTTATATTATGTTTCACTTACCCCACATTGTCCAGGAATAGTCTGATCATTTACTGAATGTAACAAATGCAGCAAAACTTTTTTTTATTTTTTATAAATCAAATCAATTTTTATTTGTCACATGCACGTGTATAGCAGAAAAAACATCCCCACATCATGACGCTGCCACCACCATGCTTCACCGTAGGGTGGTGCCAGGTTTCCTCCAGACGTGACGCTTGGCATTCAGATCAAAGAGTTCAATCTTGGTTTCATCAGACCAGAGAATCTTGTTTCTAATGGTCCGAGAGTCCTTTAGGTGCCTTTTGGCAAACTCCAAGTGGGCTGTCATGTGCCTTTTACTGAGGAGTGGCTTCCATCTGGCCACTCTACCATACAGGGCTGATTGGTGGAGTGCTGCAGACATGGTTGTCCTTCTGGAAGGTTCTCCCATCTCCAGAGACAAACTCTGGAGCTCTGTCAGAGTGACCATCGGGATCTTGGTCACCTCCCTGACCAAGGCCCTTCTATCCCGATTGCTCAGTTTGGCCGGGTGGCCAGCTCTAGGAAAAGTCTTGGTGGTTCCAAACGTCTTCCATTTAACAATGATGGAGGCCACTGTGCTCTGGGGACCATCAATGCTACAGAAATGTTTTGGTACCCTTCCCCAAATCTGTGCCTCTACACAATCCTGTCTCTGAGCTCTACCCACAATTCCTTCGAACTGATGGCTTGGTTTTTGATCTGACATGCACTGTCAACTGTGGGACCTTATATAGAACAATGTGTGTCTTTCCAAATCGTGTCCAATCAATTGAATTTATCAAAGGTGGACTCCAATCAAGTTGTAGAATCATCTCAAGGATGATCAGTTGCCTATCTAAGGTCTTCTTGATGAAGACTTGAATTGATGAAAAGAACGAGATTATGCTCTAAAAATAGCTCTAAAAATAGCCCTAAAATCTAAATTAGAGCATGACAGACGTAGGTTTACCATGTTGAGAAATAAGGTGATGAAAGAAGTCAAACAGGCCAAGGCAAACTTTTTTATTAACATAATTGGTGAAGCAAAGGGAAATTCTAAATTGATATGGGAGAATCTAAAAAAGTTAACAGGGAAAGACCATAGTAACACTGCAAAAATACTAGAAATCATGGTGAATAACAATCTAACACAGGATGCAGTTGAAATAGCAATAGCCTTCAATTCCTACTTTATTGACTCTGTCAGGGTACTGACACAGAACCCCTCCACTTGTTTCTTGGGCTCAGTGCTAGTGAATGACACTCAACCTGTCTTCATCATAAGGGAGGTTTCTGAGTCAAAGGTGAACAAGGTGATTAGCTCACTAAAGAACTCTAAAGCCAAAGATGTGTTTGGGATGGACTCTACCTTTCTTAAAAACTACAAAGAGTCACTCATTGGCCCCATTACTAAGGTCACCAACACATCTATTGGTCTCGGTGTGTTTCCAAGGGTATGGAAGTCGGCCATAATAACGGCCATCTTTAAATCAGGCGACCCTGCTGACGTGAGTAACTACAGGGCCATTAGTATACTACCTGTGGTGTCAAAGGTTGTTGAAAAGTGTGTAGCAGAACAACTGATTGCCCACCTCAACAACAGCCCCTTCACATTACACTCCATGCAGTTTGGCTTCAGAGCGAAACACTCCACAGAAACGGCCAACTGCTTTCTTCTGGAAAATGTGAAGTCCAAGATGGACAAAGGGGGTGCTGTTGGGGCTGTGTTTCTGGACCTAAGGAAGGCTTTTGATACTGTTAACCATGAGATTCTCATCACAAAATTGTCCAAGTTCAACTTTTCCCCTGATGCCTTGAGATGGATGAAATCCTACCTTGAAGGCAGAACTCAGTGTGTCAGAGTGAGCAATGAGCTGTCGCCCACTCGTAGCTATGATGTGGGCGTGCCCCAAGGGTCAATAGTGGGGCCCCTCCTGTTCAGCCTGTACATTAATGATCTGCCTTCTGTCTGTACTGGGTCTGAAGTTCAAATGTATGCAGATGATACAGTGATATATGTGCATGCAAAGAGCAAACAACAAGCTGCACAATAACTCACTACTGTAATGATCCAGGTTACAAAGTGGCTCAGTGACTCGTGTTTGCATCTCAATGTGAAAAAAACTGTTTGCATGTTCTTCACAAAGAGGGCAACAGATGCTACTGAGCCAGATGTCTATGTGTCAGGGGAGAAGCTCCAGGTGGTATCCGATTTTAAGTACCTTGGCATCATACTTGATTCCAACCTCTCTTTTAAAAAGCATGTGAAAAAGGTAATTCAAATAACCAAATTCAACCTAGCTAATTTCCGATTTATACGAAATTGTTTGACTACAGAGGTAGCAAAACTGTACTTCAAATCTATGATACTCCCCCACTTAACATACTGCTTGACTAGTTGGGCCCAAACTTGCTGTACAACATTAAAACCTATTCAGTCTGTCTACAAACAGGCTCTCAAAGTGCTTGATAGGAAGCCCAATAGCCATCATCATTGTCACATCCTTAGAAAGCATGAGCTCTTGAGTTGGGAAAATCTTGTGCAATACACCGACGCATGTCTTGTATTCAAGATCCTTAATGGCCTGGCTCCCCCTCCACTCAATATTTTTGTTAAACAGAAAACCCAGACATATGGCAGCAGATCCACAAGGTCTGCCATGAGAGGTGACTGTATAGTTCCCCTAAGGAAAAGCACCTTTAGTAAATCTGCATTCTCTGTGAGAGCTTCCCATGTCTGGAATACACTGCCATCAGACACACATAACTGCACCACATATCACACTTTCACAAAATGCTTGAAGACATGGCTAAAGGTCAATCAGATTTGTGAACATGGTCCCTAGCTGTGTGTTGCCGCTTTCCATGTTGTCTGTTGTCTGTAGCTTGTGAGGTGTGGAAACACTTTGTTGCTTTTATGAATTTTGTCTTGCTGCTTTTTGTTTTATGTTGCTCTGTCTGTATGCTGCGTCTTGCTTGTCCTATGTTGCTCTGTCTGTATGCTATGTCTTGCTTGTCCTATGTTGCTATGTCTTGCTTGTTCTATGCTGCTATTGTCTATATTGTAATTGTTTTTAATAACCTGCCCAGGGACTGCGGTTGAAAATTAGCAGGCTGGCTAAAACCGGCACTTTTACTGAAACGTTGATTAATGTGCACTGTCCCTGTAAAAATAAAAAATAAACTCAAACTCAAACTCTTCAAAAGCCTAGTCAACAAACAGATCACTGACCATCTCGAATCCCACCGTACCTTCTCCGCTGTGCAATCTGGTTTCCGAGCCGGTCACGGCTGCACCTCAGCCACGCTCAAGGTACTAAACGATATCATAACCACCATCGATAAAAGACAGTACTGTGCAGCCGTCTTCATTGACCTGGCCAAGGCTTTCGGCTCTGTCAATCACCATATTCTTATCGGCAGACTCAGTAGCCTCGGTTTTTCTAATGACTGTCTTGCCTGGTTCACCAACTACTTTGCAAACAGAGTTCAGTGTGTCAAATCGGAGGGCATGTTGTCCAGTCCTCTGGCAGTCTCTATGGGGGTGCCACAGGGTTCAATTCTCGGGCCGACTCTTTTCTCTGTATATATCAATGATGTAGCTCTTGCTGCGGGCGATTCCCTGATCCACCTCTACGCAGACGACACCATTCTGTATACTTCTGGCCCTTCCTTGGACACTGTGCTATCTAACCTCCAAACGAGCTTCAATGCCATACAACACTCCTTCCATGGCTTCCAACTGCTCTTAAACGCTAGTAAAACCAAATGCATGCTTTTTAACCGTTCGTTGCCTGCACCCGCACGCCCGACTAGCATCACCACCCTGGATGGTTCCGACCTAGAATATGTGGACATCTATAAGTACCTAGGTGTCTGGCTAGACTGTAAACTCTCCTTCCAGACTCATATCAAACATCTCCAATCTAAAATCAAATCTATAGTCGGCTTTCTATTCCGCAACAAAGCCTCCTTAACTCATGCCGCCAAACTTACCCTACTAAAACTGACTATCCTTCCGATCCTCGACTTCGGCGATGTCATCTACAAAATAGCTTCCAATTCTCTATTCAGCAAACAGGATGCAGTTTATTACAGTGCCATCTGTTTTGTTACTAAAGCAACTTATACCACCCACCACTGCGACCTGTATGCTCTAGTCGGCTGGTCCTCGCTACATATTCGTTGCCAGACCCACTGGCTCCAGGTCATCTACAAGTCCATGCTAGGTAAAGCTCCACCTTATCTCAGTTCACTGGTCATGATGGCAACACCCACCCGTAGCACGCGCTCCAGCAGGTGTATCTCACCGATCATCCCTAAAGCCAAAACCTAATTTGGCCGCCTTTCCTTCCAGTTCTCTGCTGCCTGTGACTGGAACGAATTGCAAAAATCACTGAAGTTGGAGACTTTTATCTCCCTCACCAACTTTAAACATCTGCTATCTGAGCAGCTAACCGATCGCAGCTGTACATAGTCCATCGGTAAATAGCCCACCCAATTTACCTACCTCATCCCCATACTGTTTTTATTTATTTACTTTTCTGCTCTTTTGCACACCAGTATCTCTACCTGCACATGACCATCTGATCATTTATCACTCCAGTGTTAATCTGTAATTATTCACCTACCTCCTCATGCCTTTTGCACACAATGTATATAGACTCTTTTTTTTCTACTGTGTTATTGACTTGTTTATTGTTTACTCCATGTGTAACTCTGTGTTGTTGTCTGTTCACACTGCTATGCTTTATCTTGGCCAGGTCGCAGTTGTAAATGAGAACTTGTTCTCAACTAGCCTACCTGGTTAAATTAAGGTGAAATAACATACAATTTATAAAAATCAATTGAAACAGGAGACACCTGAGCTCAATTTTGAGTCTCATAGCAGTTTTCGGTTTGTCATTGTGGGGTATTGTGTAGATTGATGAGGATTAAAAAATATATATATATATTTTAGAATAAGGCTATAACGTAATAAAATGTGGAAAAGGTGAAGGGGTCTGAATACTTTCCGAATGCACTGTATACCCAACAATAAAATAATATATTTAATTAAATTAAACGCTTGTGATTGTGATGTGTTAATAAATGTAACTACATTTAATCTAAAATGTAATCTACATGATCCCCGAAAGAAAGTATTTATAATGAGAAGACAAGCAACAACTAGCAATGCTGCATACTCCAAAAGACAGTTAAAAGCTAACCTTTCTTGTAAAAATAATTATAAATTGCTGAGGTATAGTCACTTTTGAGGGCACAAGCTAAAATTCTTATAAAATATTAAAATATGAAATATTTTATGACATAGTTCCTATTAAACAAACTGCATGAATGAGACTTGAAATTACTTAGATTCTTTCTAAATATAGCATCATCAAATTACAAAACCACTCTCTTTAACCCACCCATCGTCCTCGTATAGTGTCTAGACCCCGCGTCCTCTGGGTCACCCTGTCCCGTCTTGGCTAAAGGCCCAATGTGCGCAAGTGTGATTTCTTACACCTGCAGCACACCGTGTGTGTCTTGGACTCCTTCTTGGGTGGGCAGAGCTGACACCTCTTCCTCTTACTTGCCCTGGTGGCCGGGGCAGCGAGCGGGGCAGCGGTAGCACCCTGTAGGACTTCGGTGCGGGGGAGATGCTGCCTTCTTTGGATCAGCGGCTTGACGAGCGCCTTTCCCAGCTGCTCCAGGAACAACCTGCGCTTGTTCCGCTTGTGAGGCATCCAGTCAGGCTTGATCTCGCGCCATATGACAAAGGCGTTGTAGGAGGACACGTCGAGGATGTTGTGGAAGACGACCAGGGGCCAGCGGGCAGTCATCCGTCTTCAGCTGTACGTGCTGACCACCTTGTTCAGGTTGTCCACGCTACCCTTGTTGCAGTTGTAGTCTAGGACGAGGGCTGGCTTCCTGTCACGGCGATCGCTAATGTCGGCCTCTGTGTGCAGCGTGCTCAGAAGTAGCACGTTCTTGTTTTTCTTTGCCAGGTAGGACAGTAGAGTGGCGAGGGGCGTGAAGGCAAACCTGGAGGACAGGACCTGACAGGGCGGGAGCCTGGCCTTGTTCTTTCTCACCGTGCCCACCATGGTGAGGTTCCTTTCGAGGAGCCGCTGGCCCAGTTCGTAGGAGGTGAAGACGTTGTCACAGGTGACATTGCAACAGCTCAGTCCCGTTGTCAGATCGAGGACAACACGCATCCCCTACACGCACACTCACTCACACGCACACACACGCACGCACGCACACACACACACACACACACACACACACACACACACACACACACACACACACAGTACCTCTGAACGGGACCAGTTGCTCGTCCACCGTCACGTCAGGCCCCGGGTTGTAGAGGGCCGTCAGCCACGCAGCCCAATGGTCCCAGACGTCTCGTATGGCTGCGAGTTTGTTAGTGGCGAGTCTGGCGGGCCTTGAGTGGCGATCGTCGAATCGCAGCAGCCTCGAGTACCTGTGAAAGACCTTGAGCGGCATGGTGGCTCGGAACACGGTCCTGTCGCTCTCGGCGTCCCACAGGCTGGCCACGGCCTCGCCTCGGGACCTGGTGACACCCGCTAGGATCAGCAGCCCTACGTAGGCACGCAGGTCCGTGGCGTCCATGGCTCGCCAGCCGCCGCCGTATTTTCTGGCCCCATGCAGGTTTGTCATTTCCAGAATTATCCTTTCTATCGCCGGGGGGACAAACAGGTGGAAGGTGGATGCGATGTCGCAGGTGTGGGTCGCGGAGTCTCGTCCGGTCCGGCAGATCACACGGGCCCTGTGGATGTGGCCGTAGGCCACGGGGGACCATTCTATTTTGCCGTTTTTCGACAGCAACGTCTCCCTTTGGTCCGGAGCCGAGGAGATCTCTTCCTCGCGTTGGTCCTCGTCGCTCTGGGTCGCTCTGACTCACGAGCGCAGAGCGCAGAGCGAGGAGCCACACACAACCTCGCCACACTCTCAGACTCTCTACACTCAATGGCATACGCCTTGCCAGTGGCTGGCTGGATCGCTCTGACTCAAGGGCGCAGAGCGGGAGCCCTGGAAACACAGGGCCTGGGTCGCTCTGACCCATGAGCACAGAGCGCAGAGCGAGGAGCCACACACAACCTCGCCACACTCTCAGACTCTCTACACTCAATGGCATACGCCTCGCCAGTGGCTGGCTGGGTCGCTCTGACCCCAGGATGACGGGAGGGTTATTTATCCACAAACACATTTCACTTATATTATACGTGGACACTAGCGGGAGGTCCTGCCTCAACTCACATCCTGGAGATTTCACAGACAGGACACGCGGGGTTGATTTCCAGCAGTCTGTCCCTTTACACCTAACTCTTTCTCAAACTTTTCTAAAACTATATCAATAACATATCTCTTGGTTAGGAACACTGTAGCGGATGTGCTTTCCCATCATCTCCCACGTCCTGCTCTATCCGATCTAGGTAATAGTCCCTGCACTTGGCTGCCACAGTGGTGCTGTTGAATTGAGGGTGGGGTTCAGCTCCTCTCTTTTCACTCCGATGCGGCACATGAAATAGTTGTCACATATACCAGGACCGTTGGTAGGTTGTGTTTACCCGGTGCGGGTGATGTGTGAACTTGGCATAACAGTGTTATTGGGCCACATAACACAAGGCCTGTGATATGAATAATGTCTGGGGGTTCTCACCGGTGGCTATTGTGGAGTCTCTATGAAACACTGTCCTGTTCTCTGTCTAAATGTCTCTGTGGCAAAAATGTATGCAACTGACTTAGGCAACAATATGCTACTCTACCCCAGTCACCACATGTCACAGTCTCACAGAGTGCATTCGGGGGGATTTGCTTGGCAGGACTGACTAATCAACCGTATCTCTGTCAGGGGTGGTTTATGCTGCTTTCCCCTCCCAATGTAAACACCAACCTGGAGCTGAAAATATAAGTGATGGTGCAAAGCCTATCCTATTTGGGATATGAAACACTGCGAGCTATGCCTTGCATAGTAATGAGGGAGAGACAGGTGTAGGGGTAGCGATACATAGTCAATGTAACAACAGACACGGAACTGTGAGATGGACTGTTGAACAATTTATTCATATTCTTTTTCATGGCCATAGTACATACATACATACATACACATACATGCATCCAAATGAGACACAGTTTTCGGTAGCTGGTGGCCAAGTCAATGTCTTGAGGTTTGCTCCCTGACAGAATAAGGATAAGTGGAACAGGTCCAGGGTGGAACATGGGCTTTCCACTGGTGGGTGTAGTGTGAATAGGATGGTAATATTCACTTTAGCATTGTTGTATCTATACTTTCCTTACTCTTCTCCTCTCCCCTCTGACTTGACGGGGGATTGTGATGCGTGGTCGGGCGGCTGCCCCACGGTGAACTTGTCTCACGGGATAGTCGTAAGAACTTTCCACTCCCGGGTAGAAGTAGCACGCCATGATGGCTAGTAGGGTGTCGAGATGGTGGCAGTGTGTCAACTGCACGCACATGGGTCTGGTGAAGAGACTCTCCTTTGGGCCTATCATCACATCGACACCGTTGGCGCTGATGGATCTCACGTTGACACGGTCCAGCTTTTCCTTCTCGTGATCTGTCAGGGTCCTGTTCTTCAAGAGGAGGCAGTCGTACCAGGCTGCCATAGCTTTAGTAGAAAGCGAAGGGAGTTGCTGTCAGAGACACACACTGGCCGGTCAGTGTTTGCTGTTGCCAGGGATAATAGCTTACACGGGTTAACGTTCTTCACTCATTGCTGCCCGGACTATGACTTGAATAGTAATATTCATTATAATATTAATAGTAACCTATGAAACGGTTTGTTGAGCAGGCTGCCAGTAAATAGCCCTGTGCGAAAGGAGATGAGCGCTCGGTTACAGGACACTGTAGCGCTTAACCTTTATACGCTTCAGCATTCCGCTCCCCGTGACCCTCCTGTACACTTGGAGCTGTTCAGAGTTTTGCAATGTCTCTGTTGAATAATTGTAAAAAATATGACACGCCGTTAATTCGCTATAAGTTCGACTCCCTGGCAATGGCAAGGACTGCCTTGTTCTTACTTATGGGGTGAGGTGGGTTCTTAGACCCTTCTTCTCCACATAACTGTTGTAATGTCTGTGGCAGCCTGTTGTAATGACGAAACTAAGAACTCACATCTCTGTCATTCCCTAGGTGTGTGGTGGGCTGCTGCATGTACCCGTTCATGTACCCGTTCTTCAAGAATGAGTTTATGGACACTCTACCACTGTCCTACCCGCAACGATGTTCTGGTTATAATAAAGAAGTGAAGTGTGGCGCCGATATGGACCGGACCAATGTAGCGGTTCCTATCACCCTAAAAACCTATTCAAACCTATGTGCCTATTCAAAATGTATTCCTTTGAACATGTGTCAATAAAAGACTGAACAGAAGCTCACACATTGGTTCCTTGTCATTTATTCAAATAGGTAGCACAGCTTTGCCCACTGCTACACACTCTATATACCTGTGACATGTGAGAGAAGCCAGAGGGCTATGGTAACATCACACAGGACAATATACTGCTGTTTGGACAATGGTTTTACTTGTTGCCTCCAGTCTATTATTCGGTTCCATGAACTAATAAAGAAATAGATATGCCATACACAACATGTTACTTAACAAGTCATTAGAAGAAGATATAGGGTCCATTCTTGGGAGACTGCTTTCAAGGTTGGTTTCATGTCTTCAGACGCACCCAGGTACAGAGCATCCACTTCTCGCTATTGCTGATGCACATCCTGACAATTGAAATGTAACCACAATGCAGCAGGACACACTTAGGGTTCCTTGCAAAATATTATAATAGCTACACCTATTAGGCAAAGGTCTCCCAATGATGCCCTCAGGGTGAGCCAAGAGAGGTTAGGTCCTGCGTGGTTGGGCTGCGGTCCTGCTCCACGTTCCCCTTTGCCACTGAGCCCAAGCGGCGGAGACTTCGGGGAGAGGCTCGAGGTCCTTAGATGAAGCTCGACTGTGAATTGTACGAATTGATGCTTCTGCTGATGCAGTCACGAGCTGAGAAGGGTATCGCCACAACCTCAGGGATGTCTCGCGGACCATCAACCGTGATCACTTTGTGCTTCCCCTTTAGAACAGTCGAAGTCAGCACCATGGTCACCACGTACATGATGTAGATTATGATGTTGAACACTGCGATAGCACACTCCATGTTATGCAACCTTTGGGCGTCGCTGATCATAGGTTGGTAAAGCAGCTCCATGCAGCCCGAGATCACGGCCATGAACAGCTCGATGTTCATCATGATGAGGCATGCCATCACGGTCCTGGTGCTCTTGACGGACTCCGGACGCTTGTAGAAGCCATCAAAGTTGTCCATTTTTTTTGCACTTGGAGGCGAAGTAGCTGAGCACTATGCTCACCACCATGGCAAGATAACCAAGCGTGATGAGGGCAATCCCAGAGTGGATGTACGCGTACTCATAGTCAGGTCTGCTTCGGAATGGGACAACTGCTGCGAGTCTGAGGTCCTTGTACCGTGTTTGTTGTTGATGAAGTACAGAATGTTGTTGGAGATGGTAAGAAACCCCACGATGAGAGATGTGATGACAGCGATGGAGGCTCTTGCCCCTGAAACGGGCAGCGCTCAGTATGGGGCCGTTCGGGGCCCCTAACCTTCTGTTGTTAAACAGGTTTCTTGCGATTCATATTTTTATTTTATTTTTTTATTTTACCTTTATTTAACTAGGCAAGTCAGTTAAGAACAAATTCTTATTTTCAATGACGGCCTAGGAACAGTGGGTTAACTGCCTGTTCAGGGGCAGAACGACAGATTTGTACCTTGTCAGCTCGGGGATTTTAACTTGCAACCTTCCGGTTACTAGACCAACGCTCTAACCACTAGGCTACCCTCCCCTCTCAGAGGGGATCCCTGGGGCCTTGTTCCCCCTTCTGCTTTGAACTTCCTTACTTACTGGCGTTGCAATAGTATGGGTACCTACTTCTGTTTCTCACAAAGAGACAGGGTTATCACAGCAACCTAACAATCCTAGAACATTTAATACAATGAAGCTCCAGGACCCTGTGATCGAGTTCCGGGGCTTCGGTGGTGCGCTGTGTGCCAAGTCTACAGCTGACCACCGTTGGTACAATCACCAGAACCTTAGCGTCTACCATGTGCTGCAGGAAGTGCTCAACGGGCCACAACATGATAAACATGGATCTGTTCACCAGGGATGTGCAGGACCTGAACGCCAACCCCGAGAGCTCGCTGGAGTTGCTGCCTGAGTACCTAAGTAACCTTAACGCGCCCGAGTCCAAGGGATCGGTGGTCAAGGAAGCCATGCTGCAACTGTTCAAGTGTAGACCCCTGACTCCAGCCGCTTGCAGGCGCTTCTGAGATATGAGCCATATGTCCACAGTCATAGGCATTGCGGTAGACGTGCAGTGCAAAGACGTGTTCAACGGAAAGAAGAGACTGCGAGACGTCGGCCCCATGTCGCGACTCAATCTCACGCAGCTCGAGGCTCTGCGTCTTGCTCCCATTTGCGCAGGCCTCAAGGTTGCCAGTGTGCTAAAGCCCGATAGGTTATGTAAACCCGGATCGTACACATACCACAATGGCTGTAGGCGAGGCTGCAAGTTCATCTGCTGCAAATGGGGCTTCTACACCGAGGTGGACCTAGTGGCCCACGACACCGTAAAGGGAGACGTAGCCCTGCTGGAGCTCAAGACCAGGAACAAAGACGTTCTAGACCAGGCCACCTTGTGGCGTTACAACACGCAACTGTGGCATACGTGGCTGATGTTCTCGCTCACGTACCCCGGCATGGCAGAGCGGTCTGCTGCGTATCTGATGATAGTCAGGCCATGCACCAACCAGGTTACCATACAGAGTTGTTTAAGGCCCACGATCTCTAAGACAATGCGACGGAAGTTCCCGTGAATGAACTGTTTCTGCTCCCAGGTGCTTAACTTTTTATGGCTGCAGGGGCAGTATTGAGTAGCTTGGATGAAAAGGTGCCCATTGTAAATGGCCAGCTCCTCAGTCTCAGTTGCTAATACATGCATTTTATTATTAGTATTGGATAGAAAACTGTTTTGAATTATGTCTGTGAGTATAACAGAACTCATATTGCAGGCAAAAACCTGAGAAATTCCACTTCCTGTTTGTATTTTTTCTGGGGGTGGCAGATTTTCAACCAAGCTCTCATTGAAATTACAGCGAGATATGGTTCAGATTTCACTTCCTACGCCTTCCACTAGATGTTAACAGTCAATAGAACTTTGTCTGATGACTCTAATGTGAAGGGGGGGTCGAATGAGACAGGAAATAGTCACCACTGACACGAGTTGACCATGCTTTCACCATGCGCGTTCACAGGGGAAGGACCTGCGTTCCACCGGTCATCTGAAGTCATTCTAATTTTCCGGTTGGAACGTTATTCAAGATATATGTAAACAACATTCTAAAGATTGCTTCAGTACATCGTTTGACATGTTTCTACTGACTGTTACGGAACTTTTGGACATTTCATCACGTTATAGTGGACGCGCTTTGTGACTTTCGAATTGTTTACCAAACGCACTAACCAAAGTAGCTAATTGGACATAAATAACGGACATTTTCGAACAAATCAAGCATTTATTGTGGACCTGGGATTCCTAGGACTGCATTCTGATGAAGTTCATCAAAGGTAAGGAAACATTTATCATGTATTTTCTGGTTTCTGTTGACTCCAACATGGCGGCTAATTTGGCTATTGTTCTGAGCTCCGTCTCAGATTATTGCATGGGTTGCTTTTTCAAATCTGACACAGCGGTTGCATTAAGGAGAGGTATATCTTTAATTCCATGTGTATAACTTGTATTGTCATCTACATTTATGATGAGTATTTCTGTTGAAACAATGTGGCTATGCAAAATCACTTGATGTTTTTGGAACTAGTGAATCGAATACGCCAATGTAAACTCAGATTTTTTTTATATAAATATGAACTTTATCAAACAAAATATGCATGTATTGTGTAACATGAAGTCCTATGAGTGTCATCTGATGAAGATAATTCAAGGTTGGTGATTAATTTGATCTCTATTTCTGCTTTTTGTGAATGCTATATTTTGCTGGAAAATGGCTGTGCTTATTGTGGTTTGGTGGAGACCTAACATAATCGTTTGTAATGCATTTGCTGAAAAGCATATTTGAAATCGGACACTTTGGTGGGATTAACAATGAGAAAAGCTTTAAAATGGTATAAGACACGTGTGTTTGAGGAATGTTAATTATGAGATTTTTGATATTTTGAAAATGGCACCCTACACTTTGACTGGCTGTTGTCAAATCACTCCCGTTAACTGGATTGCAGCCATAAGAAGTTAACTGTCTGGCACCTACGTGTGTCAACATGAGAGTGGAGAGGGTCGAGACCAGCGGAGCCTCAACTGCAAGGAGAGCGACCCCAAGGCTAGAGCCTACCGATGTGTTACAGGAACATACTTTTCAACCAGGAGAAACTGAATATCAGGAAGAGTGTACAGGTGACAATCACCCGAGACACCGATGTCGTTTCTCCTGTTGGAATCGACCACGATGAAGACGAATAAATGTACATGTAGTGTCCTTGCTCCTGCAATGCAATAGTTCCCTTGCGACCATCCAAACAGGGCTCATTGTCCAACCAGGGCTCCAACCGTACAGCATTTGCCCAGAGGTGCATGAAAGACCCAACCATACATATTGCCCGGCTACACTGTCCCTGTAGACATACTTTAGACCTACTCCATCCCTCTTCTATTCGATGGTATAACGCATTGATGGACATGGGGTTGAAACACAAGGCCCTTCACGCGATGCTCGCAAACCCTCACCTGGCGCCGCTTGAATTGATCGACAGACCGTGGCAAAAACAGGATTGGACTCTGATAGACCATCTCATGGTAATCCACAAAGTCAAGGACAGTGACTATATCGAGGATGATCCTCAGGCGTCCGTAGTTAGCATGGCCAGAACCCTGGCGTCTTGTTACATCTCGGAAAATGCACACAGCCGGTGTGTAGTGCTTGTAATGGACGGCGTGGGAGCTCAGAAGCCGGCCCGTGAGGGAGATCAGACTGAACCGCCCCCCGCTACCTCACATAGCATTCTGTAAGCGTAATCTGTGCGCAATAGAATACACCATGATGAAGATTTTGGCCGACATGGGTATGAAAAACAAGTTGTTCCTAGTGACCGGCGCGAAAGGAGCCTCCTCCGAGGACGAACTCCTAGAGGGAACCTCGGTCGATAACCTGGTGTCGTTCCACCAGACGTACCTGGTGTACTGGGAGTGTCAGGACGACATTCTATTCGTGAACACGTTCCAAGATCTGAACCCTCCTGAGCGTGGTGAGCTGTCAGACCTAGATCCCGGCTATGCTGACGGTTCGATAGACAGGCCTGAGGGACACGAGGGCGTCTTTGTGGCGAATTCCGCCGACCCCGAGACTATACAATTGTCTACATTGAGGGACGCGTGTCTAGGGTGTACGAGCACAGAGGCTAACACGCTGCTCGTGGAGTTGGCCAACGTTCTGAAAGGTAGCGTGACCGTGTGCACCGGAGACTCGGACCTGGTGGCCGTGCTGACGGCTTGTGGCTGCGAGGGAATTACTCTGAGGCTAGACAACAAGAGCTACCACGAGGATCGAGACATGCACATGTCCACCTTCGGGGAGCTGCTGTTTGATAGTCCAGACAATCGCCTACCCAAGCTTCAGTGTAGGGAACTGGCAGATGGTCAGTCCCGAAGGGCTACACCTAGAGCCTCAGCCCAGCTGTCCCGTTTATTACTTCAATGTTAAACTGTGTCCTGACGTCGGGTTGCCGGAGGTGTGCATAGATGCCTATCCAGGTTACCTTGTCAACTTTCAAGGCTCATTTACCTGGATACCAGTTACCTGGATACCATTTAAAAAACACTGAGGGAAATGAACCAAAACAGCCTGGCAGACCAGTTGAAAAAGTACATAGCTGGCCTCAGTCCCTTGGATATGTAGTCAATGATAAACTGTTTTACTACACTGAACAGTATTAGTTCTATAAATGTGCCATTGCAACATGTCTCTATTGAGCTATAGCTTGCTGATATGTACCACTGCTTTGTTTTGTGATATACTGCTCAACAAACCCGAGTGACAACAATGTATACTGTGCATGTCTCTACACACACACACACACACACACACACACACACACACGGGCTAAGTAGAGTACAACTTGCATTATAATGAAGTGCAGCCTTTTGTAATTACACTTTATACCAGTAACAACATCCAAATATTTTACCTGCCAACAATAAATGATGTTATTCCTGGTTGTTTCAGTTACTCAGTAGCATGGATTATGGTGTAATTGCTGCACTTACCTGATTGCTTGATACTGTTTTTTCAGTTTTTTTCCAACTGCTTACACACAAAATCTTTTCATGTCACACCTCTCACTCAAAGTGCAAAACTACACACCAAATATCCAAAACCATAAGCTATTTCTCAGCCTTTGACTCAGTTGTCAATTGCATAAAAAACGTTTTTCAAAACACTACACACAATTCTCTACCTAAAACACAAAACTCTAACAGGAAGTGACTTGCTTTCCTTTTCCAAACACAACCAAACAAAATACTACACTTATTCACCAGGTCACACACACACTCCTCACATGTGCAAACACTAATAGCTTAACTGATCACTAACCAATCACTGCTTTACTGTAGTATAGGCCTATAAATAGGTCAAAGGTCAGATTACCTGTTTTGAACAATGGATGCCAACAATGGACAGAGAGCAAGAGGAGTAGGAGCGAGAGGAAGAGGAAGAAGAGGACGAGGGCAAAGAAGAGAAGGAAGGAAAGCCATCTCTGATGAGATTAGGGCAACACTTGTTGATCATGTGATCAACCACGGTTTGACCATGAGAGAGGCTGGACTGAGAGTCCAGCCCAACTTGAGTCGATTTACAGTGGCGTCCATAATTCAAACCTTCAGAAATGAGAACAGGTATGCAACTATCTAATTACTATTTTAGCATTACAGTAATGTACTGTAAAATATGTATGACTGCATAGTATTGCATAAACATTTGTAACTCTAAGCCATCCATTTACTGCACTGCATTGAATGAATGAGGTTGGTTATCATGCTGTACTACATTTTTTTGTACATTGTTTACAGTTCCTATGCTGTGTTTGAATTCTGTGTTTGAATTCTGTACAGAGTGGAAAGGCAAAGACATCATGGAGGACATGGACGCTTGTTTACAGATGTACAAAAGACTGCAATTATAAATATGGTTTTGGCCAACAATGCAATTAAGATTCGAGAGATAAGAGAGCATATCTTGAATAATGACACCATATTTAACAACATCGATGCTGTAAGCCTGTCGACCATACAACGCATCCTCCAACGGCACCGAGTGACGATGAAACAACTTTACAAGGTGCCATTTGAGAGAAACTCTGACAGAGTCAGGAATATGTGACATGACTTTGTAGAGGTATGTATGCAACACTACTTCCAGTACTTCAGACATACCATATTTACTCATCTGTAAATCCTTTTGTCTGTTACAGAGAGTATTGGCGCTGGATGCCCATGTAATTCGCCATGAATTTATTTATGTGGATGAGGTTGGCTTCAACCTCACCAAAACCAGGCAGGCACCGCAGAAGAAATATAATAGGACAGAGGGCAATTACCAATGCCCCTGGACAGCGTGGGGGTAATATAACACTATGTGTGCTGCCATCACTCAAAACGGGGTCCTCCATCACAATGCCACACTGGGTCCGTACAACACCGGCCATATGCTCACTTTTCTGGATGCAATTTACACAATGCTTGTCCCTGATCCAGATCAGGAGCCTGCTAGATTTGTGGTTTTATGGGACAATGTCTGTTTTCCCCAGGCTGTTCTGGTCCAAAACTGGTTTGCCACCCATCCACAATTTGTAGTTTTGTACCTACCCCATATTCACCTTTTCTAAATTCCATAGAGGAATTCTTCTCAGCCTGGCGCTGGAAAGTGTATGATCGCCAACCCTATGCCCGCATGCAGCTTCTCCAGGCAATGGAGGATGCATGTGGGGACATAGAGGTTGCCTCTGTCCAAGGTTGGATACACATGCTAGGAGATACTTCCCTCGATGTTTGGCAAGAGAAAATATTGTGGCCAGACCCAGGCCGGAGAAGAGATGAAGCGTAGCTTAGCACTGATGACTGCCCACCCCCTCCTACCAACTCCTGGACTGCCCCCCGGGACCTCACACACACAATTGTGTTCTTTACTGTATTCTAAAGAAAATATTTTTGGTTTACATATGTTTATGGTTTTGTTGTATGCTACTGTATACAACAGTAATGTTTGGCCTAATAAATATTTTCTGTTTCTACATTGCATTGGTGTTTACAGTGAACTTGTTACCCCTCTCAGCAGATTACTTTCACTGTAGAACATTGTATTGAAATGTAGATATAAGCCTATGAAAGACCAAAGAGCTTTAGATTTAGAACAACAGTGTTTACATGGGATATCCAAAAATGTACTATTATGAAAGCAGTGTTTGCCATTTGACGCAAATGCTTCATTCTGACATGTGTTTATGGCATTTTGAATGCAGTGTTACATTTTGAAGGAGATGTGAGGCATTTTGCATTCTGTGTGTGCAGTTTTGGGAATTGTGTGTAGAGTTTTGAAAAAAGGAGACAGTTTTGAAAACGTGTGTAAGCAGTTGGAAAAAACTGTAATAGACCTGTGACCATTAATTTGTCAGAGTCATCGTTATCACTCACCATCATTTAAATGTTTAACCGGTAGACATATAGCACTCTCCAATGTTCCCATGCAGGTCGCCTTCATTGCATCTGTTCACACGGAAAATGTGCTGGATGAACAAACATGCCTTATAGATAAGGTCCCCTTGTTTACACCAGATCGTGTTTGGGTAGCACGGCAACAGGTCCAAAGTCAATCAGTTACTAACAGCTTCCACCTTAGACTCCCAAACAGAAAAGCTTGATATTCTGTAGTTGAAATGGCTAAACGAATGACCTATCTATCTGGTGTGGATGTTTGCTCACCATGGAGATAGCAGTAGCTGGGTGAATCATTCACACTTGGACAGTCTGAGCTTCATTGACATAAAAGCTGTTGGAAACCCCTGCAGGCGTCGGATGTTTCGAGCCCCATATACATAACAGTGGTTGGACGATCTACCTTGCTCTGGATGTTTGAGCCCCATGGAGATAACATTAGTTGGGTGAGCCACCTGTACATGGAAAGTGTGAGTTTCATCTGCGTAACAGTGGTTGGAAGACCCAGCTGCGGCCGGAGGTGTCAGCTCTGTTTGGATTGTATGAGCAATGTTCGATGAACAGCGGTTGGACGACTCGGGAGTTATTGGACAATTCGAGGTTATGTGCATAACATCGGAATGGACAATTCAGCAGCGGTTGGACGTATCAGAAGCCCGTAGAAACAGCAGTTGGTTGGATACACAGTGAGACATTGAAACTAGGTCACCTCAGGTTGACACCTAAGCAGTGAAACAGGAAAGATACAAATAGTCTACCTGATGCCACATTGTGGTGATTACTTCAAAGGCCTTGAAGCTTTTAGGAGGAGCCTCAGCTACATATATAAGATTAGTTACACAGACAGTGGATAATTTAGTGTATATTTGCAGCTGAACCATGAAGATGGTCCAGTGCTAGTGTGAAGTACTTTACAAAACAACAAGAATTAGAAACAAAAGACAGAATGTCACATGACATTTATTCAACATACAATAACAGAGGCGAATGGTACTACCAGCATCACAATATGGCCCTAAGAGTTGAGGAATATGCACAGTTGAGGGAATCTACACCCTCTCCCTTGCGCAACATACAGCAGAGAAGGAGGCATGAAAGAGTCTCTAATGACAGGCTGTATAACACAGAGAACACATATCAACACAACCTTCTGGTTCCACACAATGTACCTGTGTACCCTAGACACCCCCAACCCTTTGACTTAAGGTCTGACAAAAACAGGTTACAACAAGTTAGTCATGACATAGGACTGTCACCGAAGACCAAGGTTTACAATGGGCCGCCAACTCGGTACAACAAACGGCCACAAAACGTTTGTCATGCTTCTACTACAGCAAAGGTGAAATGCCGTATACCTTCAGAATGGATACTGCAACCCTGTAAAGGACACCCTGACAAAAAACAACGCAAGACTGGTGAGAGACACAGACATCATGACAATGTCAGCAGTCGGCCCCAGCCCACCAGGGGCAGCAGTCGGTCCCACCCCCCAAGGGACAGCATCAGGGCCCAGTCTCCCAGGGACCACAGCCGAGCTCACACCACCAGCGGCAGCAGAGACATGACCCATAGTTCTGTCAACTGTAGGTGAAGCAAAGAACCCAATACAGGCCTTAAAGCTCAAACGTTGTGTCCCGAAGTCTCCTGTAGCAGCGGCCGCAATGGTGGTCTTGGTAGCAGCGTCACATCGGCAAAGATTGGCAGACATGAAAACAGGTTTTCTTCACAAAGCCACAGCATGCCTAGATCACATAGACCGTCCACTGGCACACATCAGAAACCTGTGACTGTGGACAATATTAAGAAGAGATCGGTCGACTTGTCCTACAATCAGCCTGGTCCTCAGTCGAGCGTTAAAAGTGGTTGCAGAAAGAGGTTCTGGATGTTCAACAGGAGACCGAACAACAGTGAAGAAGTAGACAGTAGCACATCGGAGGTTCTAAACCATGTCACGGATACCAATGAGGATGCTAACCTACCTAGAGAACCCGGTGCAGATGATAGCGGAGATGAAAGCAACACAAGTTCCTCCAGTGACTCTGTTCACACTCGCGATGTATCAGTACACAGAGGATGCTGCCTGTTCTGGGACGGTATGCACTGTGCCTAATTCCCCCACGACGCAAACCCAGGAGCCAGACTCTGATGAGACTCAGACCAAGGAGGAAGTGTCCGCTGAGACTCAGACCCCAGAATCTGCTGAGACGCAGACCGAGGAGCCAGACTCTGATGAGACTCTGGCCAATTATGTAGTGTCTGCTGAGACTGTGTCTGCAAAGACTCAGAACCAAGACTCTGATGAGACTCAGACCAAGGAGCCAGACTTGGATGAGACTCAGACCAATGAGGTAGTGTCCGCTGAGACTGTGTCTGCTGCGACTCAGACCCCAGAATCTGCTGAGACACAGACCGAGGAGCCAGACTCTGATGAGACAGACCAAGGACCCAGACTCTGATGAGACTCAGACCAAGGAGGTAGTGTCTGCTATACCCAAGCCCCAGTCTACAACTGATCCATCGTTCCAACAACCTATTGGTGAAACATGTGAAATGTCTCACAATGTGCCTGAATGTAGAGTTGACCATGCAATTGTATTAGCTGCGCCTGGGTATCAAGATAGGGCTGATGAAGTTGTCTCTGCGACAGAGCACGTAACCAGGGCCGGGTGTGCTACCTCAAAGGAACCTGAGACTGCCGTGGATAGCATCACAGCCATGTCTGGGTGTGATACATCAGAGGAGGTTGCTGCTGCCCTGGATAGCATGACATGTGTCACATAAGTGTAACTATCACACACATTGTGTTATTACTGAACAGTCATCTATTGCCTTTGGGTAGAGGGGTGACTTGTTTCTGCCTTGTGTTACAGGGGTACCGAGAGAGTTCCGGATGATATGCTAACCGATGTGGAATATGCAAACGCCTTTCAAGAGTGTGAAGTGTCTCAATTCTATGCATCCCGAGCCGCATTTCAGTAGGCCACAGTTGAACGTTGACTCTTGTCCAGGTTCAATATTTTCTGCTACAACCGATCCCCTTCCCACTATGATACCACCTTCAAGCGCCATCTCTAATGTGGTAACCCAGCCTACAGATGTGGAACTCAACACCTTCAATGCCTGTATTGGTGACCTGGACCCTCTCGGGTACCCAGACAACTCCATGTTAGCTCTTGAGAGGGTCTGTGGTGAATATGTATTTCAACAAGAACAACAGTCGGCACAGCCTCTAGAGACCCAGCAGGTTGAGGTGCATCTGGAAACATTTCATCAAGTGCCTAGACCGCAGCAGGAGGCCCGGGTCCTACATCCCGAACAACCAGCATCTCAAGTGCCCGGAAACGTCACAGCAGACTGTTGATATACACACACGGGTTCAACGTGTGCAAACTCAAGCCAGTGACATCTTTACAGTCGCAAAGGACATTGTTCTCCACACCACCACAATCCGAAGCAGCTGTCACCTATGAAGAACCCGTGCCTGGTCCCAGCCGATATAACCTGGACAGCAACGGGGCTACCGTGTCGTCCATTGCGATGATAATCCCTGTGGTGAAACAGTTGATTATATGCGGCACATGTAAAAAAAGAAGTTCAACAGAGCGTTCATCTGTAACAACTACTCGATTCAGCTGAACAGGCCCATGCAATGTGCTGGCGGCTGTGTATTGTGCACACTGTGTTACAGTGAACAAAGTGGTTGTCGCCTACACAATATGTCGTCCACAAGGGCCGCTGTAAGCACCACAGCCAACACCCTTGCAAATTGCCCTGCTCTGGAGAATGTAGGAGACTGGGATCTGGAACTCAACATAGATGATATGTTCAAGACTGACAAGGAGGTCAACGTCCATTTGCAGCTGATTATGAATGAGGAGCAATCCCCTGGAGTTGACACCCTGAAAAGAGGTATGTATATTACCATTTATAGATATATCTCTCTATGTCTATGTTATACTACTATGACTAGCCCTGATAATGTAGCAGGACTGACAGTGTTCTCTTCCCACGCAGCGTTCAACCATCTCATCACAGTGAATGACACCATGTCCTTCAGGTACTGGGTAAACTAAGCAATGCCAGAAGAGGTGGCCTACAGATATGTCTGCATCCCCCATGTACCTGGGTTCTGGGATCACATTGAGGTGGAAACCCGTCCCCTTCCCAGAACGGAGAAGCTGATCGGACCTGATGACTACAGGTTTCATTGGTGCCGTTTTGTCTTGAAGAAACTGATCATTTTGACTATGTGCTGCACTTCGTTGCCCAGGAGAGGGCAGTCTACGGTAGTCACAGTTGTTGGCAACACACTGAGAAACCTCACCTCGAGCATTGAGTTTAGAAGAATGGTATTCTATCTTTGTGGGTGGTTTACAGCTCAGTACGTGTCACCACAAGACAGGCGGCTTAACCTTGTGTTAGATTGTAAACCCAGTGAAGGTGCTATTTTGGTCCATGTCATAGCTTTGTTGGCCTCCGGGATTGGGATGGAAACAGTAACACCTCACCTGGCCCAGCAACGGGCCAAAGATGATAGCAGTTACTGCTTCATTGGCAGGAATGCCAATAACATGTTCACATGCCCCTCAGATGGTAATTCCGGAGGTAATTACATCGATATTGTTGAGGAGTTTAGATCCTACCACAACAGTGGCGAAGATGGTATTGGTCTCACTCGCGTGTACACAACCATAGAGTATTACAGTTTCCTTTAAAGTAGAGCAATGATGTTTGTATATTGTTACCAATTTCACGTGTGTACGATTTTACACCTTACATTAATCGACCATATTACACCTGAGTAATGTGTATACCCTTTTGTACCTACCCTTTTCTACTTTTCTATCAGCCAACTGTATATATCTATTGCCTTGAAATAAAATATGTCTTGCACATACATATCTTGGTTGTGTTTATTTGAAAGATGACAGCGACACCACGTTTTGAAAGACAATTGACGTGACAATAATTGAGAATGAACTGCCTATGATCGGGTGCACATCTATGTGGATTACTCAGTAGACACTGGTTCTGTGTTGCATTCCCTGTCTTAGTTCTACACGGCCAGAGGAATCAGACGCTATTTCATTCAGCACAGGGACCTGTGTACTGTCTATTTAGAACTTACAAAGGAAGGTACTACTCGCCCCCTTATGCCAGTGATCCTGCTGGTGTTCCCATGTGATAGGGTAGTGGGATATACAGTGGGGCAAACTTGCACCAATTGTGCAAGTTCTCCCACTTAAAAAGATGAGAGAGGCCTGTAATTTTCATCATAGGTACACTTCAACTAAGACAGACAAAATGAGAAGAAAAAAATCCAGAAAATCACATTGTAGGATTTTTTATGAATTTATTTGCAAATTATGGTGGAAAATAAGTATTTGGTCACCTACAAACAAGCAAGATTTCTGGCTCTCACAGACCTGTAACTTCTTCTTTAAGAGGCTCCTCTGTCCTCCACTCATTAGCTGTATTAATGGCACCTGTTTGAACTTGTTATCAGTATAAAAGACACATGTCCACAACCTCAAACAGTCACACTCCAAACTCCACTATGGCCAAGACCAAAGAGCTGTCAAAGGACACCAGAAACAAAATTGTAGACCTGCACCAGGCTGGGAAGACTGAATCTGCAATAGGTAAGCAGCTTGGTTTGAAGAAATCAACTGTGGGAGCAATTATTAGGAAATGGAAGACATACAAGACCACTGATAATCTCCCTCGATCTGGGGCTCCACGCAAGATCTCACCCCGTGGGGTCAAAATGATCACAAGAACGGTGAGCAAAAATCCCAGAACCACACGGGGGGACCTAGTGAATGACCTGCAGAGAGCTGGGACCAAAGTAACAAAGCCTACCATCAGTAACACACTACGCCGCCAGGGACTCAAATCCTGCAGTGCCAGACGTGTCCGTCTGAAGTTTGCTAGAGAGCATTTGGATGATCCAGAAGAAGATTGGGAGAATGTCATATGGTTAGATGAAACCAAAATATAACTTTTTGGTAAAAACTCAACTTGTCGTGTTTGGAGGATAAAGAATGCTGAGTTGCATCCAAAGAACACCATACCTATTGTGAAGCATGGGGGTGGAAACATCATGCTTTGGGGCTGTTTTTCTGCAAAGGGACCAGGACGACTGATCCGTGTAAAGGAAAGAATGAATGGGGCCATGTATTGTGAGATCTTGAGTGAAAACCTCCTTCCATCAGCAAGGGCATTGAAGATGAAACAAGGCTGGGTCTTTCAGCATGACAATGATCCCAAACACACCGCCCGGGCAACAAAGGAGTGGCTTCGTAAGAAGCATTTCAAGGTCCTGGAGTGGCCTAGCCAGTCTCCAGATCTCAACCCCATAGAAAATCTTTGGAGGGAGTTGAAAGTCCGTGTTGCCCAGCAACAGCCCCAAAACATCACTGCTCTAGAGGAGATCTGCATGGAGGAATGGGCCAAAATCCCAGCAACAGTTTGTGAAAAAGATTTACAGAAAACGTTTGACCTCTGTCATTGCCAACAAAGGGTATATAACAAAGTATTGAGATAAACTTTTGTTATTGACCAAATACTTTTTTCCCACCATAATTTGCAAATAAATTCATAAAAAATCCTACGATGTGATTTTCTGGATTTTTTTTCCTCATTTTGTCTGTCATAGTTTAAGTGTACCTATGATGAAAATTACAGGCCTCTCTCATCTTTTTAAGAGGGAGAACTTGCGCAATATGTGGCTGACTAAATACTTTTTTGCCCCACTGTATATATCACGCTGGCAAGGCATATGAATTATCATGTTATACACCAAACAACACAATTATCATAATTGTTGTAATATGAACAACAACATAAACAAAGATTTTTTAAAGTGAGCGGGATTGAACAATAAAGTCAGGGACTTATTTCCATAACTACATGTACATATATAATGACATAGATATAGACATATTACAAAGATAGACAAAACATTTTCAACATCCAGACAAATATGAGGGGGGAGTTTAAGTGCAATTCTTACCAGCTTGTTTGGCTGGTAGCTTATTCTTTAGAAGTTTGGGGCTGCTGGTATTAGGGCATCTCTTTATGTCAGATGGCTACCGCGTCTGTTATACAGAAATAGATGTACCAAAGGAGGGTAATACGTAGATTTTCGATCCAAATATTTTGTATAAAGATGAGCATTATATTGTTAGATTATAGGGGTAACTCTGGTTGGCATGAAAGTCTTCCTCACCTCAAATTCAACTGTCGAAATCAATTGAAAAGCCCAGGCGCACTTCCATCATATCAAAGGCCTGCAGTAGCTATAGCTTAAAAATAGACAAACTATACCAACTTTCCCAAACGTTTCAAAACTGTATTAGGGTAATATCAAAAGTAAGTCATTGTATATAGGGAGAATACGAGCAGAATGGTGAATGTAAACGAGGAAAAATTGCACTACCCCCCCCCCCCCCCCCCCCCCCAAAAGAAAACACACAACCATCCCCAAAGCAATAAAAAAAGGTTTGACAACCCTCCCCTATTTCGGACCACCCCTCTCCCAGTAATAACAGAGTAAAGAGGTTTCACTTTTCACTTGATGATGAGATTTCAGAGGACATCCATGGAAAATATAATCATGTGTCATGTCAACTGACTAAATATAACAATTTCTAAATTGATATATTTAATGATTTATTAAGGCAATTAATGAATGATCCATTCCCTTTCCGTTGTTTAATCAGTGTGTGTGATTGACAGGAGAGATGATGAGAGGGGCTGAGTTTTGACCATCATCATTATCAGAGGGGCCGAAGTATGGAAAGAGTTTCTCTGTAAAGGTGCAGCCAGTGTAAGATGAGATATGAGACCTGGCCTCCACATCATAAAAGGAGACCAGACCCTCCTCATAGTCCACAAACACCCCCACCTTCTGGGGCTTCTTTCTCAGGGAGAGGAGGACAGGGGGGAAGATCCAGCTAACGTACACATTTACGTCCCTTCGGGACACAGTCCAGAGTCCATCCTCAGGTCTCAGTATAATAATCCCCTTCCTGTCTATGGACTCTCTGACCACTCCTAAATTCCATCTAGCCTTCCCCTTAACAATCACCTCATAGTAAAATCTCCCTGTTGAGAAGCCAACCTTTCCAAGGACAAATCGATGACCGTCAAACCTTTTTGGATTGTCAGGACGATGTGGTGCGTCTCCAGTTCTCACTTGTTTCCCATCCTCAGACAGGATGAGTTTGTGATGTGCTGTATCAGGGTCCAGAGTCACATCCACTGCATACTGCTGAATCCTCTTCAGTTTGACTTCAGGCAGCTTCTCCATCTCTTTATTCAGTATCTCCTCCAGCTGAGACACTGCTCTCCTCACAGTCCCCACACAGAGATCACTGTGAACACTGATCTCAGACATGTTCTTGGTGGGTGGAGGTTTGTACACTGCTGATGGGTAGTTCTGGAGAAGTTGGAGGTGGTCCTCAGTCTGTGAGAGCTGCCTCAGATCAGTGCTTCTCCTCTTCAGCTCAGTGATTTCCTGCTCCAGATCTTTAATGAACCCTTCAGCCTGCCTCTCTACTGCTTTCTGCCTCTCCTCAATCACCTCAACAAGCTCAGCTTGGCTTTTCTCAATGGAGCGCACCAGAGCAGTAAAGACTTGTACAGTGTTTTCTATCTCTCTCTTTGCATCCTTCTTGCTGAGATCTACTGAGAGTTTGATCTGTTTAACATTCTTCTGTCGGTCCTGGATAATCAGCTGCACTTCCGCCTCAGTTTTCCCCAGCTGAGCCTTCCTCTCTCCACACTCTTCCTCTATAGAGACAGTGTCATGAGTCTTGTGGTCTGCCTCAGTGCAGAACTGACACACACATGTCTGGTCAGTCCTACAGAACAACTCCAGGAGTCTGTCATGCTTCTTACACATCCTGTCTTCCAGATTCTCCACAGGGTTGATCAGTTTGTGTCTCTTTAAGGGTGAGGCTATCTGATGAGGCTCCAGGTGAGTCTCACAGTAAGAGGTCAGACACACCAGGCAGGACTTCAGGGCCTTGCGCTTCATCCCAGTGCAGACGTCACAGGCAACTTTTCCAGGTTCAGGAGGGGGCCCATGTCTACCTTTTTCTCTCCTCTTTTTAAAATTCTCTACAACCTCTCTGAAAGTTGTGTTGACACGAAGTGTAGGCCGTCTGGAGAATTTCTCCTGACACAGTGGACATTGGTACAGGTCCTTGCTATTCCAGTACATTCTGATACAGGCCATGCAAAAGTTGTGTCCACATGAAGTGGTGACTGGCTCAGTGAACACATCCAGACATATAGAACACAGGAACTGCTCTTCAGACAGGAGACTGCTGGAGGAAGCCATATCTAGAGAGAGGTGGAACTATAAATTATTTCCTGGAAAGAGTCAGCTCTCGATAGTTTTAGTGCCACTGTCAACATGGCGTTTAGAGACACTAACCAATGTTGATTAAAGTAAATACAACATACAGTATAAATCAGTAAATGTACAAAATAAAGTTAAACATAGGTACTGTAGCCAAAAACGGGAGAATAAAGGAATTCATTAGAATACAATAATTCACACACTAGAATGCATCTTCACCTGCCCTTGTAAATCTGTGCTCACCTGTTTCTCTGTGTGAAAGAGGGTGGGCACTTCCCCCGATTTATCGGCACTGTCTTAGATTTTCCACAAGAGTGTGAGACCGTTTGCATGTGTGGGCAACGTACAGTACGTCTACACACTTCAGTTTCACTTCAGTAAAGTGACGTTGCATGCTCCTCCCCACCCAGTGCTGCTCTGTGCTCTGGAACAGAATTAACCCTTCACATGGCTGATCTCTCTTCATGCATGAAACATTCTTGATACAAAAGTGTGAATCAGAAATGCTAGACAAGGAATTACTGCAGATGCATTGAAGGTATTCTAAAATCAACAACTACAATAGAATTCTACAATAGACTAGTTGAGTCTTGTCGAATCCCTGAGCGTCATTTCCGGTCACAACTTGCAGACTTGTTTATGTGCTGCTGTGCGTTTTGTTGCCAACCTTACTTTGCTACCTGACAACTTTACGGTTTTTACTTTTGAATTACCGTTTATATTTTTATTTTTCCCTCACTCAACTGTTTTTACTCCGGACGTTTTATCTGGATATGGTTCGTCAGGACTTCCAACAGCCGAAGCTAAGTAGTAACATTAACATGATGCCTTCTAATAGGCTCTATGCATTATACCGCCTCCAACGTTCTAATTTACTTCCGTTCGAGTTGATGACTTCCGGAGCGAGTTCTGCTATTGTTTTTAGCATTAGCTTACTAGCTATCGTCGATGCATCTCTGACTGAAATAGTTAGCAATGACTACGTTTAAATTACAGCCCCGAGAAGGAGGTGCTAATGAACATTGTTCAGTGCCTCTGTGTTCAGTTTATTCCAAATGTAATGGTATTGTGAGCTTCCATCGTTTCCCGGTCGATGTAGAGCTCAGAAAAAGGTGGTTGGTGGCAGTACGTCGTGACAACGTTACTGTCACCAAACACACAAAGGTGTGTAGTACACATTTAGTCGAAAGTGACTTTGTTGAGGGAAAATTGGGGGGCGACAATACCTAAAAAGAGGTGTTGTTCCTACTGTCTTTGCGTTGAACTGGCACATTAAAAAGAGACCTGATGTTTGGGAAAGAAGACTGAAACCTCCTGCTCCGACGGAGGGGGATGAAGAACCAGGTGCGCTGCCTATGGACTGTGCCGTCTCTGATCCGATCCAGACCCATAATTACTGTGCAGTCCCTGAACCCGCAGCCCTGGACATGGCCCTGGCCCTAATGGCAATCCATGAGCACGTAAGAGAAATTGAGGAGCTTCGAGCCAAGCTGGAGAAACTGACCACCCAACGCGGCTTTGGTCTACAACGATTTGCTGGATCTGACGATGATATACGTTTTTACACAAGGTACAGTAATAATTTATTATTATCCAGCATTATTATTATTTACTATTAATTATTAGTATTATTATCCTAAAGTCCATCTTACCTTTAAGTACATGTTCATTGTTATTTGATACTGGGCTAGCATATCTTAGCCTAAGTATTGTCTTTACATTATTTTTCAGTTAACCCCCAAAAATTCTCCCAGGTCGTTGCTTCAAATAAGATTTGGTTCTTAGTACACTTTCCAGGTTAAATAACAGAACATTTAAAACAAATTCACTGCTGTGATGATAGCTGATGTGAATTACAGTACGAATTGCAGTAACAAGAAAACAGGCTACAATAGCAGCTAGGTCATGTATAGTGCTAGGGCTTAGAGAAGATGGGCAATAACAGTAATGAGCTTTTTTGGTATTCAAATACTCTGGGTCCATCTTTAGATTTGCAAGCTATACCCACCTGATGGCCTTCTGGCACTTGATTGAGCGGGCAGCAGAGACCAAGTTTATAAGAGTCACAATTTTTTATTTATTTATTTTACCTTTATTTAACCAGGTAGGCAAGTTGAGAACAAGTTCTCATTTACAATTGCGACCTGGCCAAGATAAAGCAAAGCAGTTCGACAGATACAACGACACAGAGTTACACATGGAGTAAAACAAACATACAGTCAATAAAACAGTATAAACAAGTCTATATACAATGTGAGCAAATGAGGTGAGAAATGAGGTGAGAAGGGAGGTAAAGGCAAAAAAGGCCATGGTGGCAAGGTAAATACAATAGAGCAAGTAAAACACTGGAATGGTAGAATACTGGAACAAGCACCAATCCATCTGAAACAAGTGTTATTCGAAGAAAACCGGTAAGGGACAACTTCATTAAATACTTAAAAGTATATTATTTGATCTTACTGTAATTGTTAAACATCATTTACTTTTTGTTATGGACCGAATATAAGGACTATTGTACTAAAATGGGTTTCTTTACGTTCAGACACTGCCATCAATCGATGAGTTCTTCTTGTTTATGACTCATCTGTCGCTGGGTCTGAAGCAGAAGGATTTAGCCCACCGGTTCAGCATCCACCAATTGACAGTGAGCCGGATTATCATCTCTTGGGCCAACTTCCTCTACTGTCTGCTTGGATCAGCACGGATATGGATCCCCAAGGAAACCATCAAAGCCCACCTACCAGTTCAAGGACTATCCAGACACCCAGGTAGTGATCGACTGCACTGAACTCCGCTGCCAGACACCATCTTCACTGCTACTGCAGAGTGAAGTGTTTTCTTCCTACAAGACACTCTGTACCTTTAAGGGCATGTTGGGAATGTCACCACATGGAGCTGTCGCTTTTGTGTCATCCTTGTGTGCTGGATCTGTGAGTGACAAGGAGATTTTCAAGCAGTCTGGAATTATTTCCTTACTCACACATCAACAACTGACACCCATGGGTAACGATGCTTCGAGGGTGACTGTTGATGTGTGCAGAGGGTCCCTAGTTCGAGCCCGGGTAGGGGCGAGGGGACGGACGAAAGCTATACTGTTACATTGGTTCCGTGACCCGGATCACTGGTTGTTGCGGAAAAGGAGGAGGTCAAAAGGGGGGTGAGTGTAACCGATGTGAAATGGCTAGCTAGTTAGCGGAGGTGCGCGCTAATAGCGTTTCAATCGGTGACGTCACTCGCTCTGAGACCTGAAGTAGTTGTTCCCCTTGCTCTGCAAGGTCCGTGGCTTTTGTGGAGCGATGGGTAACGATGCTTCGTGGGTGTCAGTTGTTGACGTGTGCAGAGGGTCCCTGGTTCGACTAGACTGACCGGAAATTGCCAAACCGATAGGAAGTGTATTTAAAACGTTCAATCATGGAATGTGCATAAGGGCTATTGCAGTCGTTGTACTCATAATATAGAGGAGAACGATCGCCTTAAGGCGAGGATAGCTGTGCTGCAAGCCCAGCTTCAGACGCAATCATTAGGCAAGGGTAATTTCAGTGTAGGAAAGGATGAAACAGCGTCTGTGCCACCAGTAAGTACAGATTGTAACCTTTGTATAAATCCCCTCGCATGGTCCCCGCAGCCGGACAACTTTCTCATGGCTTCTGGAGGGAAATGCTGTAGGAATACTCAACCGGTGTTTCTCATTTAGCCGACAAACTTTCAACTGGTTCTCCCCATTAAGCAGCGAGTCGGAGTCAGAGGCCGAGCCTTCCCTGATCTCTACTTATCCCTTTACGGGGTCTGAGAAGCTGAAGCTTCCCACCATTAGCTCTGACAAATTGAAAACCCTAGTCATTGGCCATTACCCGCAGTATTAGACTTAAAATGTATCATCCAGCGATCATACACTGTTTACCAAGGGGCAGGGCTACCGACGTTAAGGCTAATCTGAAGATGGTGCTGGCTAAAGCTAAAACTAGCGAGTATAGAGAAATTGTTATCCGTGTCGGCACCAACGATGTTAGGATGAAACAGTCAGAGGTCACCAAGCGCAACATAGCTTCAGCGTGTAAATCAGCTAGAAAGATACGTTGAGTAATTGTCTCTGGCCTCCTCCCAGTTAGGGGGAGTGATGAGCTCTACAGCAGAGTCTCACAACTCAATCGCTGGTTGAAAACTGTTTTACTGCCCCTCCCAAAATATAGAATTTGTAGATAGTTGGCCCTCTTTCTGGGACTCACCCACGAACAGGACCAAGCCTGGCCTGTTGAGGAGTGACAGACTCCATCCTAGCTGGAGGGGTGCTCTCATCTTATCTACGACCATAGACAGGGCTCTAACTCCTCTAGCTCCACAATGAAATAGGGTGCAGGCCAGGCAGCAGGTTGTTAGCCAGCCTGCCAGCTTAGTGGAGTCTGCCACTAGCACAGTCAGTGTAGTCAGCTCAGCTATCCCCATTGAGACCGTGTCTGTGCCTCGACCTAGGTTGGGCAAAACTAAGCATGGCGGTGTTCGCTTTAGCAATCTCACTAGAATAAAGACCTCCATTCCAGCCATTATTGAAAGAGATTGTGATATCTCATATCTCAAAATAGGGCTACTTAATGTTAGATCCCTCACTTCAAAGACAGTTATAGTCAATGAACTAATCACTGATCATGATCTTGATGTGATTGGCCTGACTGAAACATGGCTTAAACCTGATGAATTTACTGTGTTAAATGAGGCCTCACCTCCTGGTTACACTAGTGACCATATCCCCGTGCATCCCGCAAAGGCGGAGGTGTTGCTATTATTTACGATAGCAAATTTCAATTTACAAAAAACAACAACTAAGTTTTCGTCTTTTGAGCTTCTAGTCATGAAATCTATGCAGCCTACTCAATCACTTTTTATAGCTACTGTTTACAGGCCTCCTGGGCCATATACAGCGTTCCTCACTGAGTTCCCTGAATTCCTATCGGACATTGTAGTCATAGCAGATAATATTCAAATTTTTGGTGACTTTAATATTCACATGGAAAAGTCCACAGACCCACTCCAAAAAGGCTTTCGGAGCCATCATCGACTCAGTGGGTTTTGTCCAACATGTCTCTGGACCCACTCACTGCCACAGTCATATTCTGGACCTAGTTTTGTCCCATGGAATAAATGTTGTGGATCTTAATTTTTTTCCTCATAATCCTGGACTATCGGACCACCATTTTATTACGTTTGCAATCGCAGCAAATAATCTGCTCAGATCCCAACCAAGGAGTATCAAAAGTCGTGCTATAAGTTAGAGGTCGACCGATTAATCGGAAGTGGCCGATTTAATTAGGGCCGAAATCAAGTTTTCATAACAATCGTAAATCGGTATTTTTGGACACCGATTTGGCCGATTATTTTTATTTATTTAACTAGGCAAGTCAGTTAAGAACACATTCTTATTTTCAATGAAGGCCTAGGAACTGTGGGTTAACTGCCTCGTTCAGGGGCAGAACGACAGATTTTCACCTTGTCAGCTCGGGGGATCCAATCTTGCAACCTTACAGTTAACTAGTCCAACGCTATAACCACCTTTCGTTGCACTCCACAAGGAGACTGACTGCCTAGTTAACTACACATGGTTGATGATATTACTAGTTTATCTAGCGTGTCCTGCATTGCATATAATCTGACTGAGCATACAAGCATCTGACTGAGCGGTGGTAGGCAGCAGCAGGCTCATAAGCATTCATTCAAACAGCACTTTCGTGCGTTTTGCCAGCAGCTCTTCGTTGTGCGTCAAGCATTGCACTGTTTATGACTTCAAGTCTATCAACTCCCGAGATGAGGCTGGTGTAACCGATGTGAAATGGCTAGCTAGTTAGCGGGGTGCGCGCTAATAGTGTTTCAAATATCACTCACTCTGAGACTTGGAGTGGTTGTTCCCCTTGCTCTGCATGGGTAACGCTGCTTCGAGGGTGGCTGTTGTCGTTGTGTTCCTGGTTCGAGCCCAGGGAGGAGCGAGGAGAGGGACGGAAGCTATACTGTTACACTGGCAATACTAAAGTGCCTATAAGAACATCAATTAGTCAAAGGTTAATTAAATACAAATGGTAAAGAGGAAAATAGTCCTATAATAACTACAACCTAAAACTTCTTACCTGGGAATATTGAAGACTCATGTTAAAAAGAACCACCAGCTTTCATATGTTCTCATGTTCTGAGCAAGGAACTTAAACGTTAGCTTTCTTACATGGCACATATTGCACTTTTACTTTCTTCTCCAATGCTTTGTTTTTGCATTATTTAAACCAAATTGAACATGTTTCATTATTTATTTGAGGCTAAATTGATTTAATTGATGTATTATATTAAATTAAAATAGGTGTTCATTCAGTATTGTTGTAATTGTCATTTATTACAAATACATTTTTAAAAAATTGTCAGATTTAATCGGTATCAGCCTTTTTTGGTCCTCCAATAATCTGTATCGGTATAGGTGTTGAAAAATCATAATCGGTCGACCTCTACTATAAATTCTCAGACAACCCAAAGATTCCTTGATGCCCTTCCAGTCTCCCTCTGCCTACCCAAGGACGTCAGAGGACAAAAAACAGTTGACCACCTAACTGAGGAACTCAATTTAACCGTGCGCAATACCCTAGATGCAGTTTCATCTAAAAACGAAAAATATTTGTCATAAGAAACTAGCTCCCTGGTATACAGAATACCAGAGCTCTGAAGCAAGCTTCAGAAAATTGGAACGGAATTGGCGCCACACCAAACTGGAAGTCTTCCGACTAGCTTGGAAAGACAGTACCGTGCAGCATCACTGCTGCTCGATCATTCTATTTTTCCAACTTAATTGAGGAAAATAAGAACAATCCAAAATGTATTTTTGTTACTGTCGCAAAGCTAACTAAAAAGCAGCATTCCCTAAGAGAGGATGGCTTTCACTTCAGCAGTAATAAATTCATGAACTTCTTTGAGGAAAAGATCATGATCATTAGAAAGCAAATTACGGACTCCTCTTTAAATCTGTGTATTCCTCCAAAGCTCCGTTGTCCTGAGTCTGCACAACTCTACCAGGACCTAGGATAAAGGGAGACACTCAAGTGTTTTAGTACTATATCTCTAGACACAATGATGAAAATAATCATGGCCTCTAAACCTTCAAGCTGCATACTGGACCATATTCCAACTAAACTACTGAAAGAGCTGCTTCCTGTGCTTGGCCCTCCTATGTTGAACATAACAAACGGCTCTCTATCCACCGATGTGTACCAAACTCACTAAAAGTGTCAGTAATAAAGCCTCTCTTGAAAAAGCCAAACCTTGACCCATAAAATATAATAAACTATCGGCCTATATGGAATCTTCCATTCCTCTCAAACATTTTAGAAAAATATGTTGCGCAGCAACTCACTGCCTTCCTGAAGACAAACAATGTATACGAAATGCTTCATTCTGGTTTTAGACCCCATCCTAGCACTGAGACTGCACTTGTGAAGATGGTAAATTACCTTTTAATGGTGTCAGACCGAGGCTCTGCATCTGTCCTCATGCTGCTCGACCTTAGTGCTGCTATTGATACCATCGATCACCACATTCATTTGGAGAGATTGGAAACCCAAATTGGTCTACACAGACAAGTTCTGGCCTGGTTTAGGTCTTATCTGTCGGGAAAGATATCAGTTTGTCTCTGTGAATGGTTTGTCCTCTGACAAATCAACTGTAAATTTCGGTGTTCCTCAAGGTTCCGTTTTAGGACCACTATTGTTTTCACTATATATTTTACCTCTTGGGGTTGTCATTCGAAAACATAATGTTAACTTTCACTGATATGCGGATGACAAACAGCTATACATTTCAATGAAACATAGTGAAGCCCCAAAATTGCTCTCGTTAGAAGCCTGTGTTTCAGGCATAAGGAAGTGGATGGCTGCAAACTTTTTACTTTTAAACTCGGACAAAACAGATGCTTGTTCTAGGTCCCAAGAAACAAAGAGATCTTCTGTTGAATCTGACAATTAATCTTAATGGCTGTACAGTTGTCTCAAATAAAACTGAAGGACCTCTGCGTTACTCTGGACCCTCATCTCTCTTTTGAAGAACATATCAAGACTGTTTCAAGGACAGCTTTTTTCCCCATCTACGAAACATTGCAATAATCTGAAACTTTATGTCCAAAAATGATGCAGAAAAATGAATCCATGCTTTTGTTACTTCTAGGTTGGACTACTGTAATGCTCTACTTTCCAGCTACCCGGATAAAGCACTAAATAAACTTCAGTTAGTGCTAAATACGGCTGTTAGAATCCTGACTAGAACCAAAAAATTTGATCATGCTAGCCTCCCTACACTGGCTTACTGTTAAGGCAAGTGCTGATTTCAAGATTCTGCTGCTAACCTTCACAGCATTACATGGACTTGCTCCTACCCAGCTTTCCAATTTGGTCCTGCCGTACATACCTACACGCACACTACGGTCACAAGACGCAGGCCTCCTAATTGTCCTTAGAATTTCTAAGCAAACAACTGGAGGCAGGGCTTTCTCCTATAGAGCTCCATTTTTATGGAATGGTCTGCCTATCCATGTGAGAGACGCAGAGTCGGTCTCGACCTTTAAGTCTTTACTGGAGACTCATCTCTTCAGTAGGTCCTATGATTGAGTGTAGTCTGGCCCAGGAGTGTGAAGGTGAACGGAAAGGCTCTGGAGCAACTTGCTGTCTCTGCCTGGCCGTTTCCCCTCTTTCCACTGGGATTCTCTGCCTCTAACCCTAATACAGGGGCTGAGTCACTGGCTTACTGGTGCTCTTCCATGCCGTCCCTAGGAGGGGTGCGTCACTTGAGTGGGTTTAGTCACTGACGTGGTCTTCCTGTCTGGGTTGGCGCCCCCCCCCCCCCCCCCCCCCCCCCCTTGGTTTGTGCCGTGGCGGAGATCTTTGTGGGCTATTCTCGGCCTTGTCTCAGGATGGTAAGTTGGCGGTTGAAGATATCCCTCTAGTTGTGTGGGGGCTGTGCTTTGGCAAAACTGACCAGCATAACAGATAATTAACAGGCACTTTTCATGTCTGAAATAACTCCATCATACCTTGTTCAAAGTCTTCTTGCATGGACATTCTTTTTTTATTCTAAATTTGTGCAAGCTGTTGTCCCACGCCCGATAACAGGATCAGGTTACTACGGTGGATCAAATATGAATGAGCCACTTACTCTGAGGATGTTTGATATTACTCTAATGTTTGAAAGGCAGGTCCTACAAGTACTGAAGTTGTCATGTCAGAGGCAATGCATGATCATAACTGACAATCCCTACATTGTGGCAACGTTGAGTCATTACTGCTTACTGAGTTTGTAAAACTGTATCCATAGAAAACGTGATTCCCTATTATTGTATCTCTATTCCCATCATGAGTTTTTGTTAAATAACAGAATTGTTAAACCTTTTTTTGCATTCTAATTAAAGAAAACAATCAATGTCCTCTTTTCTTTGTGAGAGCTGTGGGGCAAGAGAGGATCAGTTTAATCTTGAACATGGGTTTGTGTCTGTATGTAACTGTATGTTATTTATTAGTTTAATAGATGCCTTCACCATTATTCTACAATGTAGAACATGGTAAAAAGTAAAAACCCTTGAATGAGTAGGTGTTCTAAAACTTTTGACCAGTAGTGTGTGTGTGTGTGTGTGTATATGTGTATATATATATATATATATATATATATATATCTATCCATTGATTCTTGAATAACTTATGAGTTCAGTTCAACTGTCACACTCCTTGAGAACCCAAAATATAAGCTTGTTTTTCGCCAATGTTTGTAGACATTGTACCTGCCTTGCGAAAGCATTCGGCCCCCTTGAACTTTGCAACCTTTTGCCACATTTCAGGCTTCAAACATAAAGATATAAAACTGTATTTTTTTTGTGAAGAATCGACAACAAGTGGGACACAATCATGAAGTGGAACGACATTTATTGGATATTTCAAACTTTTTTAACATATCAAAAACTGAAAAATTGGGCGTGCAAAATTATTCAGCCCCTTTACTTTCAGTGCAGCAAACTCTCTCCAGAAGTTCAGTGAGGATCTCTGAATGATCCAATGTTGACCTAAATGACTAATGATGATAAATACAATCCACCTGTGTGTAATCAAGTCTCCGTATAAATGCACCTGCACTGTGATAGTCTGAGGTCCGTTAAAAGCGCAGAGAGCATCATGAAGAACAAGGAACACACCAGGCAGGTCTGAGATACTGTTGTGAAGAAGTTTAAAGCCGGATTTGGATACAAAAAGATTTCCCAAGCTTTAAACATCCCAAGGAGCACTGTGCAAGCGATAATATTGAAATGGAAGGAGTATCAGACCACTGCACCAAGACCTGGCCGTCCCTCTAAACTTTCAGCTCATACAAGGAGAAGACTGATCAGAGATGCAGCCAAGAGGCCCATGATCACTCTGGATGAACTGCAGAGATCTACAGCTGAGGTGGGAGACTCTGTCCATAGGACAACAATCAGTCAGCCATTCTGGAAGAAAACCTGATGGAGTCTGCAAAAGACCTGAGACTGGGACGGAGATTTGTCTTCCAACAAGACAATGATCCAAAACATAAAGCAAAATCTACAATGGAATGGTTCAAAAATAAACATATCCAGGTGTTAGAATGGCCAAGTCAAAGTCCAGACCTGAATCCAATCGAGAATCTGTGGAAAGAACTGAAAACTGCTGTTCACAAATGCTCTCCATCCAACCTCACTGAGCTCGAGCTGTTTTGCAAGTAGGAATGGGAAAAAATTTCAGTCTCTCGATGTGCAAAACTGATAGAGACATACCCCAAGCGACTTACAGCTGTAATCGCAGCAAAAGGTGGCGCTACAAAGTATTAACTTAAGGGGGCTGAATAATTTTGCACGCCAAATTTTTCAGTTTTTGATTTGTTAAAAAAGGTTGAAATATCCAATAAATGTCGTTCCACTTCATGATTGTGTCCCACTTGTTGTTGATTCTTCACAAAAAAATACAGTTTTATATCTTTATGTTTGAAGCCTGAAATGTGGCAAAAGGTCGCAAAGTTCAAGGGGGCCGAATACTTTCGCAAGGCACTGTAAATGTGAACAAGCACTGTATAGCCTCATATCGTGGTTAAAACAATCATTTTTATATCACTGATTGTCAGTCCTTGTAACCATAGCTGTCTATTAATCTGAGAGTGTTTACATTTCTCCAGGCCCATCCCTCAGCTTTTTACCAAAACAGAGGCAGGGAAATCGTTTTGTTGTTTCATCTGTGGACTTGCCTTTTAAAGAGCTGCATATTATCAAGATATCAAAGTGGACTGGATTTATGAGTTATATTCTTCAAGAATTAATGGGTATTTATAATTAATTTAAAAGGCTAACAATTGATGTAGAAACTGCATATTTCCCCTTTAATGCATGTGGGTGAGTTAATTTACACTGTAAAGGGGTTGCTGAATTTGACAACAGTATCAAAGCAAGCACTGTGTAATGACAGTACAATACCGTAATATTTATTATACTGTTAAAGTGAATATTAGCGTAATCATAATGTTTGATAAAAATGGTTTACTGTAATTACAAGGGATTGGTGCAAGCAGGTTGGCTGCTAAGTGTTTACACATTACTGCATATTAATGAATAGTTGGTGTCTTACAACACTTGCACTTCTGGAAGCTTCCAAACTGGCAGCGACTACAGGGGAAAACAGAGCACAGGACATGGCAAAATGTGCAACCATTTCAGGTTTAAGACTTGCCCCACTCCAATCTGTCCCCTATTCATTTTAAATTGATGGGGCACTATAACATATAGGACTTAAATTGGTACATCATTCTCACTCACAGGTGCAATGTAGCCTCTTACAAAGCCTCAAATATGTTAAGCCAGAAACAATACCATTTTTGGCACTCCAAATGATACAGTACCACTCAAAATAGACCAATTATTTCCCCGCCCACATTTTCCCACAATGGCCCATAATTTACAGTATGCTTCAGTAAAACAGTATTTCACTGTTGATAATACCCCAAATTACCGTATAAAGTAGTTTTGTTACAGTGAACATCTGCTTTGTCTAACAGGTGAGCAGAAGTTCCATGTTCTCAGTGAAACCAGGAATACGGTTTAGCTCCAGGACCACCCAGGAGATGACGGATACTGGGAGATCAATGCAAACAGCTCCAAACACGATGGGAATGTTGTCACCAATGGTTACATGGGTGAGTCACGCTTCACGGAAATCCAAAATGAGATGCAACATGTTTTTTATTTTTATGGTTCTGTTAATCATACAGTGATTTATTTCATACACCAGATTGCACAACAAATTACGTTTCTCTTGTATATACAGTTGGTGTTTCTGAAATAAAAGAAAACATTTCTAATGATGAGAAAATCTGGGAATTTTCCACACGTTTACTAGATTTGACCCGAGTGGGGACTATGTGTACACTAAAGGCGAGCTCTTACGGAGCTGAGAAGTGGCTTCTCATGGTGGACGAGAGTGACCAGAGATATGAGAGAGCATTCATCATCAAGAACAAACATTCTGGAAGGTTATTGGCTGTCCAAAATGGCTGCTTTGTTGGACTAACATTGTACATTGAAGATCGCAAAATGGTACTTAGAATAAGGACTACATTGAAAACCCCCAAAATTACAGTAAAAATAAAAGCCAACTTGTTTTTGTGCGAATATTCTTCTTTCAAAAATTATGGGAGTTCTATTGATGGGAATATTGACAACAGAAATTAATGTATTTTTTTGTTTGTTGCAAAACTAGAATCTTTTCCTCTTGAGGATTTCCGGTTTCCAGTTGATTGGGTGGCTTTCCTCGGTCTGAAAGAAAAAAACAATCCCACCCTAGTCAGAAACAAGAACTTATGAAGTACTCAAAGTAATACCACAGTTTCATTAGCTTAGCAATGCTTTAGTGACTGTCATTTTCCCTGACTGAATAAACATCCACTTTGTATGAGGTTCTAATTAACACGTCCATTATTGAATCACATCTCAAATCAACAAAAACTTGTGTAGCTATACAGCACAGGATAAAAGTATTTCCCTACCGCGGTGTCGTCCTCTTTGTACACCTTGATGGTCTTGTCGGCCTCGGCCGTGATCAGCCTGCTCTCCGAGTGGTCGAACATGCAGGCGAAGATCCCCGATTCGCTGTCCAGTGAGCCGGGCTGCACGGCGGCGTGGATACGCTGGAAGTTGTAGCCGGTCCGCCAGTCCCACAGGTGAATGGTGCCGTTGTCAGCTAACGGAGACAATAAAAAGATGTAAGGATTAGCTGTATCTAGATCAAGACATCGGCATAGATAAGACAGCGGTGTCTAGGATCTAGCAAAAAATATCTTGTCTATATGTTGTAGGATTTCCTATCACTTAGCCATTCAATACATTTGCTTCCAGCCTCTGCAGTTACCACTTCCCTTTCATTTGTTGATGCGCTTTCGAAGCAACAAAGCCCTTCAGAATCATTCAATGTACTATGACTAGAAATAATCTGACCCAATCATCCTGACAGAGGCTCAAAACTGTCTATTTCAATCGCAACATATAGACAAGATATTTTTTGTTCAAACACGAGTCGCTAGTGCGCGATGGGACAAGGATATCCCTGTTGGAAAAAGTAAAGGACGTTTTCATACCTCCTGATACCAGCACGCCGTCTGAGTTGACCGCCATTGCGTTGATGATGGCGTTGTGTCCAGAGAGGTTCTGGATGAAGTTGCCGTCTGGGAACGTCCACTGCTTGATGTTGTCGGCAGAGCCAGAGGCTAAGGTATACCTGTAACATTCAGCCAACCAATGGTTCAGTGCCATAACTCAAAACGCACAAATAAAATGGGCGAGCCTATCAACCCTATCATTAACTACAACTAGATAACAAAAGATGACGAACTTGGGTGCAACATATGCATCACCGTTTACTACGTATGAGGAAGTGACGTACTGTCTGGGATGTAGGGCCAGTGCTCTGACAGACTTCTTGTGATTGGTGAGAGTGGCTCTGGTCTTCCCAGCTATCAGATCCCATAGCCTGATGGTAGAGTCGTGGCTCCCTGGAACAGAAAGAGCCAGGTCGTGTTCAGGTCACACCGTAGCAAAATGTTTTGAAACTAACAATGAAACGCTGCGTTCTTATTCAGACAAGTTCAAGTGTTCTATCCTATTTTTTCCCTACTGAACATGACCCAGGAGAAAAGGTCAAAATGAAAAAATCCTGATTTCTCCTTGCGCCAGCTCATTATAGAATGTAACAAGATGATAAGCCATTGATGGTAATTTGGAGTGAGTCAACTAGCCAATATATGAACACAGCAAGGCAAAGCATTTGTAACATATCCTTGTCCGTACCTGTGATGATCTGCGGTTCGGCGGCCTGGCATCTGACTGTGGCCACTGTGTTGGTGTGTCCGGACAGGGTGTGCACGTTGGCTTTGCTTCTGATATCCCACACCTATAGACGTAGAGATTTCATATTGATCTCCCAATACACTCCAAAATGTTCCACTAAAATAACGTTTTTGAAAGTTAAGACAACTAGTAATTAGCAAGACTTACCCTGGCTGTGGCATCTCGGCTGCATGTGACCAGCACGTCGATGGTTTGGTGCAGGTCCAAGTCGTACACGGCGCTGAGGTGGCCATGGTAGTGCCTGATAACCTACATTTTTTTTGAAAGTGAGGTAGAGCAGAAATGAGTGGGCGTAACTATACTAAATACTTAACTAAATAATAATGGACCAACAGTCCATTGAAACACATCATATAAAGTAAAGCAGAAATGAAAGGGTACTAGTACAATACCTTGTTGTACTCCAGATCCCAGCACTTGACCTGCTTGTCCTCGCCGCAGGAGAACAGGTAGGGGCTCCGGGTGCTCACGGCCACGCCGCGCACTGTGCTGATGTGTCCCGTTAGGGAGAGCTTTAGCTTCCCACTGGCTAGGTCCCAGATCTGTCAGGAGAATGAGAAACAATGGGGATTTGACGTCACGGGCGAACTTATAGCTGACGTATTACGAGATACATGACTAAATGCCACCAGTTGACTGACATTGAATAGATCAAATGGGTGTCCCAAAACCCTTATGATGTCACTTCTTATTATCATATCTGTTTCACTGGCTGCACCTTTACAGAGGCGATCTACCCATTCTTCAGTCCCTGTAGTGATGATAGTGGTAAAAACGTAGCCCCTCTCATCATCTCAAATCAAACAAATTGTATTGGTCACATCTCTCCTGTCAATCACACACAATGATAAAACAAAGGCGTTACTCTTCCTTTAAAGCTTCAAAATGTAACTTTTTGGGGGGACCCGACCAAATTCACATAGAAATGCTAGCTGTAGATTTCTCATTGAAAGCAAGTAGAAGAAGCGGTATATCTGTTCTATGTACACTATTTCTATGCGTCCCATTCTTAAGTTTCATTTTTGCATCTTTTACTTTCGGTTTTGTACACCAGCCTCAAAACCGCTATTTAGAAGTTACAGATCTCTCGGTCTCTCTCTGTACTCACCTTAATGGTTCTGTCGCCAGCGCCTGTCACAAACCACTGGTTGCCGGGCTCTACGGCAATGGACCTCACCCAGCCAAGATGACCACTGATGACCTGGAAGGGATAAAGCAAACCTGTATCAGCTACCACACAAAACAGGGAGCAAGTCAATACACCTGAAGTTATCTTAAAACGCATAGGCCTTGCATGAAGATATTCTACGATTATTGTAGCGTGTTCGAAGGACTAGGGACAGTTCCTTACAAAACATCCAAGCTTTTTGTGAGTGTGCCCTGTGCATTTGATAAAGTGTGTGGACTGTAGAGGAAGTACAGTGCCTTGCGAAAGTATTCGGCCCCCTTGAACTTTGCGACCTTTTGCCACATTTCAGGCTTCAAACATAAAGATATAAAACTGTATTTTTTTGTGAATAATAACAGCTGTAATCGCAGCAAAAGGTGGCGCTATAAAGTATTAACTTAAGGGGGCTGAATAATTTTGAACGGCCAATTTTTCAGTTTTTGATTTGTTAAAAAAGTTTGAAATATCCAATAAATGTCGTTCCACTTCATGATTGTGTCCCACTTGTTGTTGATTCTTCACAAAAAAAATACAGTTTTATATCTTTATGTTTGAAGCCTGAAATGTGGCAAAAGGTTGCAAAGTTCAAGGGGGCCGAATACTTTCGCAAGGCACTGTAAGTGCATTCAGAAGCCCTTGACATGACAAAACGACGTCCTTTACCCGAAACAGCTTCCATGGAGCGTGCCACTGGGGCTTGGGCATAGTGGGGGTTTTTCTGGCAACGAGGGACGAGTTCTTGGTGCCGCCTCCTTCCAAAAGAGACTAGAAATAAGACAGAAAATGAATATTATTCATAGTGGTAGCATTATATCATACAAGACTGATGTCATATTGGTGGGATGTTGGTACAGAAATGCATGCGAAAAGTTAGCAGACGCAAAAGAAAAGGTGTGTCGTACTATACATATCAGAGAGCGTTACCCCACCGTGAGGAGGGGTAACAAAAAAGTAAAATGGATGTTGGATGGTGTCAAAGTGCACTCCTAATAAGATAGGCAACCCTGATTGGGGTCCCGTGTTGCTTGGATTCAGTAACACTTTGTTCATGTCTCTAACATCTGGGTTCTGTACAGGAGGTTCTGGTGCCACGGAATTGCGGGGAAGTTCTGTGTCAAACAGACGAATGTCTAACGTGGACTATTGAATTCCGTTTGTTCTGGTGTCTTTCCCCTTTGACAGATCTACTGTGCATCATCTGAAGGAAGTACATGGCTTGTTATGGTGGCAGGGCAAGAGCCATGGCATGAACTCACTGGGGTTCCTATGTATCTGAGTGTCAGCCGTCAGAGCCAGCCCTGTGGACGACAATACACAGTAGAGGTCAACCGATTTCATCTGAATGGCCGATTTAATTAGGGCCGATTTCAAGTTTTCATAACAATCGGTAATCTGCATTTTTGGACACCGATTATGGCCGATTACATTGCACTCCACGAGGAGACTGCGTGGCAGGCTGACTGCCTGTTACACGAGTGCAGCAAGGAGCCACGGTAAGGTGCTAGCTAGCATTAAACTTATCTTATAAAAAACAATCAATCTTAACATAATCACTAGTTAACTACACGTTTGATGATATTACTAGTTTATCTAGCTTGTCCTGCGTTGCATATAATCGATGCGGTGCCTTTTAACTTATCAACGAATCGCAGCCTACTTCACCAAATGGGTGATGATTTAACAAGCGCATTTGCGAGAAAAGCACTATCTTTGCACCAATGTGTACCTAACCATAAACATCAATGCCTTTCTTAAAATCAATACACAAGTATATATTTTTAACCCTGCATATTTAGTTAATATTGCCTGCTACATGAATTTCTTTTAACTAGGGAAATTGTGTCACTTCTTTTGCGTTCTGTGCAAGCAGAGTCAGGGTATATGCAGCAGTTTGTGCTGCCTGGCTCATTGCAAACTGTGTGAAGTCCATTTCTTCTTAACAAAGACTGTAATTAATTTGCCAGAATTGTTCATAATTATGACATAACATTGAAGGTTGTGCAATGTAACAGCAATATTTAGACTTAGGGAAATCAATAATGATTTGTCAATGATTGATGTTGAAGTGATGGCATTCTTACCAGGTTGGGCATAGTTCTGATTGCCATGCATGTTGGAGCCCAGTGGTCTGGACATCAAAACAATGAAAGAACACGTATGGAAAAATGTAGTAACCAAGAAACTGTTAAACAAATCAAAATATATTTAAGATTTTAGGTTCTTCAAAGTAGCCACGCGTTGCCTCTTGGCATTCTCTCAACCAGCTTTACTTGGAATGAATTTCCAAGAGTTTGAAGCACTTCCCACTTATGCTGAGCACTTGTTGGCTGCTTTTCCTTCACTCTGCGGTCCAACTAATCCCAAACCATCTTAATTGTGTTTAGGTCGGGTGATTGTGGAGGCCAGGTCATCTGATGCAGCACTCCATCACCGTTTACCTACTCTGCATCTCACAAAGACACGGTGGTTGGAGCCAAAAATCTCACATTTGGACTCATCAAACCATGCAGCAATTCGACCATGAAGGCCTGATTCACGCAATCTCCTCTGAACAGTTGATGTTGACATCTGTCTGTTACCTTAACTCTGTGAAGCATTTATTTGGGCTGCAATTTCTGGGGCTTGTAACTCCAATGAACTTACCCTCTGCAGCAGAGTTAACTCTGGGTCTTCCTTTCCTGTGGCGGTCCTCATTAGAGCAAGTTTCATCATAGAGCTTGATGGTTCTTGTGACTGCATTTGACGAAACATTCAAAGATCTGGACATTTTCCGTAATGACTGACCATGTCTTAAAGTAATGATGGACTGTCATTTCTCTTTGCTTATTTGAGCTGTTCTTGGTCTTTTACCAAATAGGGCTATCTTCTGTATACCTCCCCTACCTTGTCACAACACAACTGATTGGTTCAAACTTATTAAAGAAAGAAATTCCACAAATGAACTTTTAACAAAGTACACCTGTTAATTGAAATCAGCAATAATATAATGAATGCAGGGCTTGTGGAATTATACTGTGGCTAAATATAAGCCTTCCACAATCATAAGACCCACTAATAATTTCATTATTTTTTCAAATGAGTTTAACCTGCTTTTTTTTGTGTTGCAATAATCACTGATCTGGCTTTCAAGTCTGTCTATGAAAATGCCCTTGTTGTTACAAATTTGACCAGAAACCATGCATAATGTACATTCACTAACAATGACCAACCTCCCCTATTCCACTGATTAGTACTTGTATAAGTGTGCCGTTTGGTTTCCATTGGGCTGTCCATTATTGTTACAATGTCCGTTGGTGCGTGTGAGTACCCGAGCTGTGTGTTTTGGCTTTCGTGCCATTGTGGATTTCGCAGTTAATCATTGTGCGCGTGTGTTATTTATTCGAGGTACTCCTCGCTCTTTTGTTTTGGGTTTCTACCCTGTGTTTTGTTACGTGTTTGTTTGGTCGTCGTCCCCGTGCCTTTACACGGCACGTCGTAATTTGGGTATAATAAAAAAAAACTATTACGCATTCCTGCGCCTGTCTCCCGAATCAGTTATGCCAACGTGACAAATACTTCACGAGGCTTCTTCTCTCTAAGCTGAGATCTTGAATCTGAGATATATTTAGTTCTCAAAACAAAGTTCTGGGAGTACTGCCAAAGTGAAACTACTGATAGTGAGGATTTTTCCAGTCAGTCACTTCCATGAACACAGAAAATGGTTATTAGAAAAGCACATGAATGGAACATATAAATGAGCTATTAGAAAAGCACAAACATCAAACATTTCCAGCACAGTGGTCACAGCAGTAATTATTTATCATGAGAGGACAAATAATAACTAATAATGCTGCATCCTCCAAGAAAGGTTCACTGGTAAAAATGATTATAAATTGCTGAAGTATTGTCACTTTTGAGGACACAAGATCAAATACACATGTAACGTTGGTCATTAATCTGACGACTGATATTCATCGAATAATTAACTGTGTTTATAATTACGTGATTAGATAAATCAGGCAACCATTAACTCGGTAACCTGGGGCACCATGAGAAAAGTTTGTTTAATGAGTTAACGTTTCCCAAATTAACTCAAAGAATATCAGAATATCGATTTCATAGCAGCCGGCAATTAATTTATTTCCTCTTAAGTCTCATTCTGAACATCTCATAATTCTTAAATCTGCACAAACCCGGGTCTCACTAAATCATTCCGTACCACACAAATTGAGTTGATTATTTATTTACTAACAAGCTAAATGATAATATAAGATACACATACACAAACAGTCTTGGCCATTGATTAGAACTTAATACAATGAAACTGGTCCCTAGCGGACCAACATCAATAGAAAGAGAGAGAGAGAGAGGGAGAGAGAGTGAACAAGATAAAAGCACACTTGGATACATTTGTAACCTGCTTAGTTGAGCCCTAACACCTTGCCCCAAACTGCCAGAATTATAATGAATGTATTTACTTGTTGAAGGTCTCCGTTGGGTATCTTTTCGTGGACCGAGTTCCGCTTATCGGGATAGGATGGCCGAAGCACTTTTCTTCCGATGGCTGTGTCTCCTTCGTCACCGGGTGTAAGTCTCTGATTGCCCACATGATTGTTAAGAGTTTCCTTTGTCCTCTTCCTCATGTTGCATTTGTGGGGTTGTGACTTTGATCACGCTGCAGCTGTGGTCCATTTTACTGTGGTATGTAAATTCTTATACCCCCAGGTCACAAAGGGGCATTTCGGTCTATATGGCAAGTTCTCTGGGGCGTATCTAGTTACGAGGCAAGGTATCACAATGTACTATGGTCTCGTTAGACAACTAAAATAATAGTTAATTGTTACAAAAATATTCTCTTTGATCTGGATATTTTCTACACAGCGCACAGTATGTTAACATCATGTACATATTATGACAACTTTTCAAGTTACAATCTTAAAATCAAATAAATCAAATCAAATTTTATTTGTCACATACACATGGTTAGCAGATGTTAATGCGAGTGTAGCGAAATGCTTGTGCTTCTAGTTCCGACAATGCAGTAATAACCAACAAGTAATCTTACTAACAATTCCAAAACTACTGTCTTATACACAGTGTAAGGGGATAAAGAATATGTACATAAATATATATGGATGAGTGATGGTACAGAGCAGCGTAGGCAAGATACAGTAGATGGTATCGAGTACAGTATATACATATGAGATGAGTATGTAAACAAAGTGGCATAGTTAGTGGCTAGTGATACATGTATTACATAAGGATGCAGTAGATGATATAGAGTACAGTATATACGTATACATATGAGATGAATAATGTAGGGTATGTAAACATTATATTAGGTAGCATTGTTTAAAGTGGCTAGTGATATATTTTACATCATTTCCCATCAATTCCCATTATTAAAGTGGCTGGAGTTGAGTCAGTGTGTTGGCAGCAGCCACTCAATGTTAGTGGTGGCTGTTTAACAGTCTGATGGCCTTGAGATAGAAGCTGTTTTTCAGTCTCTCGGTCCCAGCTTTGATGCACCTGTACTGACATCGCCTTCTGGATGATAGCGGGGTGAACAGGCAGTGGCTCGGGTGGTTGTTGTCCTTGATGATCTTTATGGCCTTCCTGTAACATCGGGTGGTGTAGGTGTCCTGGAGGGCAGGTAGTTTGCCCCCGGTGATGCGTTGTGCAGACCTCACTACCCTCTGGAGAGCCTTACGGTTGTGGGCGGAGCAGTTGCCGTACCAGGCGGTGATACAGCCCGCCAGGATGCTCTCGATTGTGCATCTGTAGAAGTTTGTGAGTGCTTTTGGTGACAAGCCGAATTTCTTCAGCCTCCTGAGGTTGAAGAGGCGCTGCTGCGCCTTCTTCACAATGCTGTCTGTGTGAGTGGACCAATTCAGTTTGTCTGTGATGTGTATGCCGAGGAACTTAAAACTTACTACCCTCTCCACTACTGTTCCATCGATGTGGATAGGGGGGTGTTCCCTCTGCTGTTTCCTGAAGTCCACAATCATCTCCTTAGTTTTGTTGACGTTGAGTGTGAGGTTATTTTCCTGACACCACACTCGGAGGGCCCTCACCTCCTCCCTGTAGGCCGTCTCGTCGTTGTTGGTAATCAAGCCTACCACTGTTGTGTCGTCTGCAAACTTGATGATTGAGTTAGAGGCGTGCGTGGCCACGCAGTCGTGGGTGAACAGGGAGTACAGGAGAGGGCTCAGAACGCACCCTTGTGGGGCCCCAGTGTTGAGGATCAGCGGGGTGGAGATGTTGTTGCCTACCCTCACCACCTGGGGGCGGCCCGTCAGGAAGTCCAGTACCCAGTTGCACAGGGCGGGGTCGAGACCCAGGGTCTCGAGCTTGATGACGAGCTTGGAGGGTACTATGGTGTTGAATGCCGAGCTGTAGTCGATGAACAGCATTCTCACATAGGTATTCCTCTTGTCCAGATGGGTTAGGGCAGTGTGCAGTGTGGTTGAGATTGCATCGTCTGTGGACCTATTTGGGCGGTAAGCAAATTGGAGTGGGTCTAGGGTGTCAGGTAGGGTGGAGGTGATGTGGTCCTTGACTAGTCTCTCAAAGCACTTCATGATGACGGAAGTGAGTGCTACGGGGCGGTAGTCGTTTAGCTCAGTTACCTTAGCTTTCTTGGGAACAGGAACAATGGTGGCCCTCTTGAAGCATGTGGGAACATCAGACTGGTATAGGGATTGATTGAATATGTCCGTAAACACACCGGCCAGCTGGTCTGCGCATGCTCTGAGGGCGCGGCTGGGGATGCCGTCTGGGCCTGCAGCCTTGCGAGGGTTAACACGTTTAAATGTTTTACTCACCTCGGCTGCAGTGAAGGAGAGTCCGCATGTTATCGTTGCAGGCCGTGTCAGTGGCACTGTATTGTCCTCAAAGCGGGCAAAAAAGTTATTTAGTCTGCCTGGGAGCAAGACATCCTGGTCCGTGACTGGACTGGTTTTCTTCTTGTAGTCCGTGATTGACTGTAGACCCTGCCACATACCTCTTGTGTCTGAGCCGTTGAATTGAGATTCTACTTTGTCTCTATACTGACGCTTAGCTTGTTTGATAGCCTTGCGGAGGGAATAGCTGCACTGTTTGTATTCGGTCATGTTTCCAGTCACCTTGCCCTGATTAAAAGCAGTGGTTCGCGCTTTCAGTTTCACGCGAATGCTGCCATCAATCCACGGTTTCTGGTTAGGGAATGTTTTAATCGTTGCTATGGGAACAACATCTTCAACGCACGTTCTAATGAACTCGCACACCGAATCAGCGTATTCGTCAATGTTGTTATCTGACGCAATACGAAACATATCCGTATGATGGAAGCAGTCTTGGAGTGTGGAATCAGCTTGATCTTTCCGTTATATTGTCGTCATTTAACTATTAATAACATAACAAAAACAACATTCATTTTCATATTTCATCTAGCATCGTTACCATCATTTCGGCTGCTAAAATATGAACCATATAAAATGTACCAAGTCCATTTTTTCCATGTTACAGTTCTGCGGTAGGTTCTCCATAGGCCAACCATACATTCCAATCCTCCACTGACAGGACAAAAGATTTGTCTGCTGCCTTAAGATTTACAATGGCTTGAGGTGTTACGTATTCCTGCGCCTGTCTCCAATCATTTTTACAACGTGACAGGGGCGCACTGCCTTCATATCATAGGCCTGCAGTAGCTAAAGCTTAATAGCCACACCATACCAAACCTTTCCCAAATGTTTCTAAACTTAATTAGGGTAATATCAAAAGTAAGTCAAGGCATTGTTTATAGAGAAAATATGAGAAGAATGGCGAATGTAAACCAGGGCAAAAATGCACTACCCTCCACTGTGCCTTACTCAAAGCAATAAAAAAGGTTTGACAACCCTCCCCTATTTTGTGGCACCCCTCCCCCAGTAATATTCAATCTGTCCCTAAAGAGTAAAGAAGTTTCCATTTTTAATTCGTTATGAGATTTCAGAGGACATCCATGGACATTCTAATCACATGTCATGTCAACTGACTAAATATATTTAATGATATGTGAATGTAATTAGTTAATTAATTAGTTAATTAACTGTTCCCTCTGCATCTTTGAATGCATCAGTGTGTGTGATTGACAGGAGAGATGATGAGAGGTGCTGAGTTTTGACCATCATCATTATCAGAGGGGCCAAAGAATGGAAAGAGTTTCTCTGTAAAGGTGCAGCCAGTGTAAGAGTAGACATGAGACTTGGCCTCCACATCATAAAAGGAGACCAGACCCTCCTCATAGTCCACAAACACCCCCACTTTCTGGGGCTTCTTTCTCGGGGAGAGGAGGAAAAGGGGAATTGTCCAGCTGTCATTCTCATCCCTTCGGGTCACAGCCCAGAGTCCATCCTCAGGTCTCAGTAAAATACTCTGCTTCCTTTCAGTGGACTCTCTGGCCACTCCTAAATGCCATCTAGTCTTCCCCTTAACAATCACCTCATAGTAAAATCGTCCTGAGGAGAAGCCATCCTTTCCAAGGACAAATCGATGAACATCAAACCTTTTGGGATTGTCAGGAAGATTCTGTGGTATGTCTCCAGTTCTCACTTGTTTCCCATCTTCAGACAGGATGAGAATGGAACATGCTGTATCAGGGTCCAGAGTCACATCCACCGCATACTGCTGAATCATCTTCAGTTTGACTTCAGGCAGCTTCTCCATCTCTTTATTCAGTATCTCCTCCAGCTGGGACACAGCTCTCCTCACAGTCCCCACACACAGATCACTGTGAACATTGATCTCAGACCAGTCCTTGGTGGGTGGAGGTTTGCACTCTAGGGATAGGAAGCTCTGGAGAAGTTGGAGGTGGTCCTCAGTGTGTGAGAGCTGCTTCAGATCAGTTCTTCTCCTCTTTAGGTCAGTGATTTCCTGCTCCAGATCTTTAATGAGCCCTTCAGCCTGCCTCTCTACTGCTTTCTGCTTCTCCTCAATCACCTCAATCAGCTCAGCTTGGCTTTTCTCAATGGAGCGCACCAGAGCAGTAAAGACTTGTACACTGTTTTCTATCTCTCTCTTTGCATCTCTCTTTCTACGAACTACAGAGAGTCTGATCTTTTTAACCTTCTTCAGTCTCTCCTGGATAAGTAGCTGCACTTCTGCCTCAGTTTTCCCCAGCTGAGCCTTCCTCTCTCCACACTCTTCCTCTATACGGACAGTGTCATGAGTCTTGTGGTCTGCCTCAGTGCAGAACTGACACACACAAGTCTGGTCAGTCCTACAGAACAGCTCCAGGAGTCTGTCATGCTTCTTACACATCCTGTCTTCCAGGTTCTCCACAGGGTCGATCAGTTTGTGTTTCTTTAAGGGTGAGGCTATCTGATGAGGCTCCAGGTGAGTCTCACAGTAAGAGGTCTGACACACCAGGCAGGACATAAGGGCCTTGCGCTTCATCCCAGTGCAGACGTCACAGGACACTTTTCCAGGTTCGGGACGGGGCCCATCTCTACCTATATCTCTCCTCTTTTTAAAATTCTCTACAACCTTTCTGAAAGTTGTGTTGACACGAAGCTTAGGTCGTCTGGAGAATTTCTCCTGACACAGTGGACATTGGTACAGGTCCTTGCTATTCCAGTACTTTCTGATACAGGCCATGCAGAAGTTGTGTCCACATGAAGTGGTGACTGGCTCAGTGAACACATCCAGACAGATAGAGCACAGGAACTGGTCTTCAGACAGGAGAATAGTGGAGGAAGCCATATCTAGACAGAGAAGATGGGACTATAAATTATTTCTCTCAATAGTTTTAGTGCCACTGTCAACACGGAATTTAGAGAATCTAACCAATGCTGATTAAAGTTGTTTAACCATACAACATACAGTATACATTTGTCAATGTACAAAATAAAGATAAACGTAATGTAGAAGCAAACAGGATAAAAGAAAACCGCAGAATAAAGGAATTCATTAGAATACAAGAATTCACACACTAGAATGCATCTTCACCTGCCCTTGTAAATCTGTGCTCACCTGTATCTGTGTGTGAAAGAGGGTGGGCACTTTCTCAGATTTATCGGTACTGTAGTATTAAAAGAAACAGACTGCGTAGCTGTCTTATATTTTCCAGAAGAGTGTGAGACCGTTTGTTTGTGTTTGCAACGTACAGTACACCTAGCAACTGTAGTTTCACTTTAGCAAAGTGACGTTGACATGCTCCTCCCCACCCAGTGCTGCTCTGTGCTCTGGAACAGAATGAACCCTTCACATGGCTGATCTCTCTTCATCCTTGATACAAAAGTGTGAATCAGAAATGTTAAACAAGGAATTACTGCAGATGTATTGAAAGTTTTCTAAAGTCATCAACTACAATATAATTCACAGGGGAGGAACACATACTGTTAGGTAGATTTGATCATTAATAGCCTTTTACTGCAGTGGGCTAAATCAGGTTCACACAGTATTTCTCGTCTTTAACAAATCTATTTTGAAACAAAAGTATACACCTCACACACATGGTTATGGGCCTAACAAAAATAATACACATATACCATGTCAGATACAGAGTTGAAATGTAATACATTTTGAGTTTACATTCCAATATTACTTTATATACAGTGCCTTGCGAAAGTATTCGGCCCCCTTGAACTTTGCAACCTTTTGCCACATTTCAGGCTTCAAACATAAATATATAAAACTGTATTTTTTTGTGAAGAATCAACAACAAGTGGGACACAATCATGAAGTGGAACGACATTTATTGGATATTTCAAACTTTTTTAACAAATTCAAAACTGAAAAATTGGGCGTGCAAAATTATTCAGCCCCCTTAAGTTAATACTTTGTAGCGCCACCTTTTGCTGCGATTACAGCTGTAAGTCGCTTGGGGTATGTCTCTATCAGTTTTGCACATTGAGAGACTGACATTTTTTCCCATTCCTCCTTGCAAAACAACTCGAGCTCAGTGAGGTTGGATGGAGAGCATTTGTGAACAGCAGTTTTCAGTTCTTTCCACAGATTCTCGATTGGATTCAGGTCTGGACTTTGACTTGGCCATTCTAACACCTGGATATGTTTATTTTTGAACCATTCCATTGTAGATTTTGCTTTATGTTCTGGATCATTGTCTTGTTGGAAGACAAATCTCCGTCCCAGTGTTAGGTCTTTTGCAGACTCCATCAGGTTTTCTTCCAGAATGGTCCTGTATTTGGCTCCATCCATCTTCCCATCAATTTTAACCATCTTCCCTGTCCCTGCTGAAGAAAAGCAGGCCCAAACCATGATGCTGCCACCACCATGTTTGACAGTGGGGATGGTGTGTTCAGCTGTGTTGCTTTTACGCCAAACATAGCGTTTTGCATTGTTGCCAAAAAGTTCAATTTTAGTTTCATCTGACCAGAGCACCTTCTTCCACATGTTTGGTGTGTCTCCCAGGTGGCTTGTGGCAAACTTTAAACGACACTTTTTATGGATATCTTTAAGAAATGGCTTTCTTCTTGCCACTCTTCCATAAAGGCCAGATTTGTGCAATATACGACTGATTGTTGTCCTATGGACAGAGTCTCCCACCTCAGCTGTAGATCTCTGCAGTTCATCCAGAGTGATCATGGGCCTCTTGGCTGCATCTCTGATCAGTCTTCTCCTTGTATGAGCTGAAAGTTTAGAGGGACGGCCAGGTCTTGGTAGATTTGCAGTGGTCTGATACTCCTTCCATTTCAATATTATTGCTTGCACAGTGCTCCTTGGGATGTTTAAAGCTTGGGAAATCTTTTTGTATCCAAATCCGGCTTTAAACTTCTTCACAACAGTATCTCGGACCTGCCTGGTGTGTTCCTTGTTCTTCATGATGCTCTCTGCGCTTTTAACGGACCTCTGAGACTATCACAGTGCAGGTACATTTATACGGAGACTTGATTACACACAGGTGGATTGTATTTATCATCATTAGTCATTTAGGTCAACATTGGATCATTCAGAGATCCTCACTGAACTTCTGGAGAGAGTTTGCTGCACTGAAAGTAAAGGGACTGAATAATTTTGCACGCCCAATTTTTCAGTTTTTGATTTGTTAAAAAAGTTAAAACTATCCAATAAATGTCGTTCCACTTCATGATTGTGTCCCACTTGTTGTTGATTCTTCACAAAAAAATACAGTTTTATATCTTTATGTTTGAAGCCTGAAATGTGGCAAAAGGTCGCAAAGTTCAAGGGGGCCGAATACTTTCGCAAGGCACTGTACATCACAGAAGACTGAAATACAACAAAACTGTTTGACATAGCAACACTGGAGTTTGGGCTTGTTGAAACATATGAATAATATTCCACTCATGAGGTCACAAGGTCATTTGACTTCAAGGGCTACATAAAGGAGCAGGAAATATTATTTTCAGATGATTCCTTTAAACATACTCACTTTCAATTCTACCAAGTCAAGTCAGACATTGGGTGGAGAACTTAAGCTCAATGTATTTTCTGTTTGTAGGAAACTGCCTGTGTTTGTTGAAATCCTGCTTCTGCTGCTTGTGGTGCCTAAAGAAGTGTCTAATGTACCTGAATGGTTTTACAGAATACCACGTTAATCCATTTCTATATGTTAAATAGTGTTTTTATGCACATATTACACTGAACTTGCCTTGTTAGCGTTTACGATACTTGCCCGCTATTGTCTCAACACCAACACACATCCACCCTCTTCTTCCTCTCCCTCTCGCTTTTAGGAGTTTGTAGAGAACAGTAAGAATATGGAGGGATGGGATCGGCCCGAGGCAGATGGAGACGGTCGTGAGATGAAGCCCACGGTGAGTTAACAATACTTTTCCAACAGAAAGTTTAACACTCCATTTGTTTATTGTTGTAGACTCATGGAGGAGGGACTTTTGCTTGACCAAACCAGAAGACGGAAACCAAAAGGCATTCCTAACGTTTTCTTTATTCCACGTGTAGCAGGTTTACCATGATATCACTCCAGTCAGAGTCTACAATATTTTTGAAAACCTGTTTATTAATATATGGCACACTTTACATGAAAGCTTTGTTTAAAAAAAAAACATTTTTTTAAGCACAATGCCTTTTTGAAACACCTTTTTTATATAACAAAAGTACTTCAGTCACAAATACTGTTAGTGCAGTTTGGTTCTAGTTTACAGGTTGTGAAGTATGTTTTGTTTAGCCTCTTGTGGGTGACAGTATTGTTCGAGATTTTTCAAATGCGTTCCATGTCACCCCAGTTATTAAACATTATTACTGTACACTACAAGTGTTTGTGCATCAAATGTATTTTTAGATTGTGATAAAGACGATCATGGTTGCTCCTTTTTTAATACAATTTTGACAAATAAAACTGACCAGCATAACAGATAATTAACAGGCACTTTTCATGTCTGAAATAACTCCATCATACCTTGTTCAAAGTCTTCTTGCATGGACATTATTTTTTTATTCTAAATTTGTGCAAGCTGTTGTCCCACGCCCGATAACAGGATCAGGTTACTACGGTGGATCAAATATGAATGAGCCACTTACTCTGAGGATGTTTGATATTACTCTAATGTTTGAAAGGCAGGTCCTACAAGTACTGAAGTTGTCATGTCAGAGGCAATGCATGATCATAACTGACAATCCCTACATTGTGGCAACGTTGAGTTATTACTGCTTACTGAGTTTGTAAAACTGTATCCATAGAAAACGTGATTCCCTATTATTGTATCTCTATTCCCTTCATGAGTTTTTGTTAAATAACAGAGTTGTTAAACCTTTTTTTGCATTCTAATTAAAGAAAACAATCAATGTCCTCTTTTCTTTGTGAGAGCTGTGGGGCAAGAGAGGATCAGTTTAATCTTGAACATGGGTTTGTGTCTGTATGTAACTGTATGTTATTTAATAGTTTTGATGCCTTCACCATTATTCTACAATGTAGAACATGGTAAAAAGTAAAAACCCTTGAATGAGTAGGTGTTCTAAAACTTTTGACCAGTAGTGTATATATATATATCCATTGATTCTTGAATAACTTATGAGTTCAGTTCAACTGTCACACTCCTTGAGAACCCAAAATATAAGCATGTTTTTCGCCAATGTTTGTAAACATTGTACCTGCCTTGCGAAAGCATTCGGCCCCCTTGAACTTTGCAACCTTTTGCCACATTTCAGGCTTCAAACATAAAGATATAAAACTGTATTTTTTTGTGAAGAATCGACAACAAGTGGGACACAATCATGAAGTGGAACGACATTTATTGGATATTTCAACCTTTTTTAACAAATCAAAAACTGAAAAATTGGGCGTGCAAAATTATTCAGCCCCTTTACTTTCAGTGCAGCAAACTCTCTCCAGAAGTTCAGTGAGGATCTCTGAATGATCCAATGTTGACCTAAATGACTAATGACGATAAATACAATCCACCTGTGTGTAATCAAGTCTCCGTATAAATGCACCTGCACTGTGATAGTCTCAGAGGTCCGTTAAAAGCGCAGAGAGCATCATGAAGAACAAGGAACACACCAGGCAGGTCTGAGATACTGTTGTGAAGAAGTTTAAAGCCGGATTTGGATACAAAAAGATTTCCCAAGCTTTAAACATCCCAAGGAGCACTGTGCAAGCGATAATATTGAAATAGAAGCAGTATCAGACCACTGCAAATCTACCAAGACCTGGCCGTCCCTCTAAACTTTCAGCTCATACAAGGAGAAGACTGATCAGAGATGCAGCCAAGAGGCCCATGATCACTCTGGATGAACTGCAGAGATCTACAGCTGAGGTGGGAGACTCTGTCCATAGGACAACAATCAGTTGTATATTGCACAAATCTGGCTTTTATGGTAGAGTGGCAAGAAGAAAGCCATTTCTTAAAGATATCCATAAAAAGTGTTGTTTAAAGTTTGCCACAAGCCACCTGGGAGACACACCAAACATGTGGAAGAAGGTGCTCTGGTCAGATGAAACCAAAATTGAACTTTTTGGCAACAATGCAAAACGTTATGTTTGGCGTAAAAGCAACACAGCTGAACACACCATCCCCACTGTCAAACATGGTGGTGGCAGCATCATGGTTTGGGCCTGCTTTTCTTCAGCAGGGACAGGGAAGATGGTTAAAATTGATGGGAAGATGGATGGAGCCAAATACAGGACCATTCTGGAAGAATGGTGGAGTCTGCAAAAGACCTGAGACTGGGACGGAGATTTGTCTTCCAACAAGACAATGATCCAAAACATAAAGCAAAATCTACAATGGAATGGTTCAAAAATAAACATATCCAGGTGTTAGAATGGCCAAGTCAAAGTCCAGACCTGAATCCAATCGAGAATCTGTGGAAAGAACTGAAAACTGCTGTTCACAAATGCTCTCCATCCAACCTCACTGAGCTCGAGCTGTTTTGCAAGGAGGAATGGGAAAAAATGTCTGTCTCTCGATGTGCAAAACTGATAGAGACATACCCCAAGCGACTTACAGCTGTAATCGCAGCAAAAGGTGGCGCTACAAAGTATTAACTTAAGGGGGCTGAATAATTTTGCACGCCCAATTTTTCAGTTTTTGATTTGTTAAAAAAGGTTGAAATATCCAATAAATGTCGTTCCACTTCATGATTGTGTCCCACTTGTTGTTGATTCTTCACAAAAAAATACAGTTTTATATCTTTATGTTTGAAGCCTGAAATGTGGCAAAAGGTCGCAAAGTTCAAGGGGGCCGAATACTTTCGCAAGGCACTGTAAATGTGAACAAGCACTGTATAGCCTCATATCGTGGTTAAAACAATCATTTTTATATCACTGATGGTCAGTCCTTGTAACCATAGCTGTCTATTAATCTGAGAGTGTTTACATTTCTCCAGGCCCATCCCTCAGCTTTTTACCAAAACAGAGGCAGGGAAATCGTTTTGTTGTTTCATCTGTGGACTTGCCCTTTAAAGAGCTGCATATTATCAATATATCAAAGTGGACTGGATTTATGAGTTATATTCTTCAAGAATGAATGGGTATGTATAATTAATTTCAAATGCTAACAATTGATGTAGAAACTGCATATTTCCCCTTTAATGCACGTTGGTGAGTTAATTTACACTGTAAAGGGGTTGCTGAATTTGACAGTAACTTACTGTGGCAAGTCAACTTCTGTAATATAAATACAGTATCAAAGCAAGTACTGTGTAATGACAGTACAATACCGTAATATTTATTATACTGTTAAAGTGAATATTAGCGTAATCATAATGTTTGATAAAAATGGTTTACTGTAATTACAAGGGATTGGTGCAAGCAGGTTGGCTGCTAAGTGTTTACACATTACTGCATATTAATGAATAGTTGGTGTCTTATAACATTTGCACTTCTGGAAGCTTCCAAACTGGCAGCGACTACAGGGGAAAACAGAGCACAGGACATGGCAAAATGTGCAACCATTTAAGGTTTAAGACTTGCCCCACTCCAATCTGTCCCCTATTCATTTTAAATTGATGGGGCACTATAACCATATAGGACTTAAATTGGTACAGCATTCTCACTCACAGGTGCAATGTAGCCTCTTACAAAGCCTCAAATATGTTAAGCCAGAAACAATACCATTTTTGGCACTCCCAATGATACAGTACAGATACTGTATTATGTGGGTTGGAATTAGAGTACCACTCAAAATAGACCAATTATTTCCCCGCCCACATTTTCCCACAATGGCCCATAATTTACAATATGCTACAGTAAAACAGTATTTCACTGTTGATAATACCCCAAATTACCGTATAAAGTAGTTTTGTTACAGTGAACATCTGCTTTGTCTAACAGGTGAGCAGAAGTTCCATGTTCTCAGTGAAACCAGGAATACGGTAGAGCTCCAGGACCACCCAGGAGATGACGGATACTGGGAGATCAATGCAAACAGCTCCAAACACGATGGGAATGTTGTCACCAATGGTTACATGGGTGAGTCACGCTTCACGGAAATCCAAAATGAGATGCAACATGTTTTTTATTTTTATGGTTCTGTTAATCATACAGTGATTTTTCATACACCAGATTGCACAACAAATTACCTTTCTCTTGTATATACAGTTGGTGTTTCTGAAATAAAAGAAAACATTTCTAATGATGAGAAAATCTTGGAATTTTCCACACGTTTACTAGATTTGACCCGAGTGGGGACTATGTGTACACTAAAGGCAAGCTCTTACGGAGCTGAGAAGTGGCTTCTCATGGTGGACGAGAGTGACCAGAGATATGAGAGAGCATTCATCATCAAGAACAAACATTCTGGAAGGTTATTGGCTGTCCAAAATGGCTGCTTTGTTGGACTAACATTGTACATTGAAGATCGCAAAATGGTACTTAGAATAAGGACTACATTGAAAACCCCAAAAATTACAGTAAAAATAAAAGCCAACTCGTTTTTGTGCGAATATTCTTCTTTCAAAAATTATGGGAGTTCTATTGATGGGAATATTGACAACAGAAATTAATGTATTTTTTGGTTTGTTGCAAAACTAGAATCTTTTCCTCTTGAGGATTTCCGGTTTCCAGTTGATTGGGTGGCTTTCCTCGGTCTGAAAGAAAAAAACAATCCCACCCTAGTCAGAAACAAGAACTTATGAAGTACTCAAAGTAATACCAGTTTCATTAGCTTAGCAATGCTTTAGTGACTGTCATTTTCCCTGACTGAATAAACATCCACTTTGTATGAGGTTCTAATTAACACGTCCATTATTGAATCACATCTCAAATCAACAAAAACTTGTGTAGCTATACAGCACAGGATAAAAGTATTTCCCTACCGCGGTGTCGTCCTCTTTGTACACCTTGATGGTCTTGTCGGCCTCGGCCGTGATCAGCCTGCTCTCCGAGTGGTCGAACATGCAGGCGAAGATCCCCGATTCGCTGTCCAGTGAGCCGGGCTGCACGGCGGCGTGGATACGCTGGAAGTTGTAGCCGGTCCGCCAGTCCCACAGGTGAATGGTGCCGTTGTCAGCTAACGGAGACAATAAAAAGATGTAAGGATTAGCTGTATCTAGATCAAGACATCGGCATAGATAGACAGCGGTGTCTAGGATCTAGCCGTATGTAGGATTTCCTATCACTTAGCCATTCAATATATTTGCTTCCAGCCTCTGCAGTTACCACTTCCCTTTCATTTGTTGCCCATCTTTAGTAGTGCGCTTTCGAAGCAACAAAGCCCTTCAGAATCATTCAATGTACTATGACTAGAAATAATCTGACCTAGTCATCCTGACAGAGGCTCAAAACTGTCTATTTCAATCGCAACATATAGACAAGATATTTTTTGTTCAAACACGAGTCGCTAGTGCGCGATGGGAAAAGGATATCCCTGTTGGAAAAAGTAAAGGACGTTTTCATACCTCCTGATACCAGCACGCCGTCTGAGTTGACCGCCATTGCGTTGATGATGGCGTTGTGTCCAGAGAGGTTCTGGATGAAGTTGCCGTCTGGGAACGTCCACTGCTTGATGTTGTCGGCAGAGCCAGAGGCTAAGGTATACCTGTAACATTCAGCCAACCAATGGTTCAGTGCCATAACTCAAAACGCACAAATAAAATGAGCGAGCCTATCAACCCTATCATTAACTACAAAAGATGACGAACTTGGGTGCAACATATGCATCACCGTTTACTACGTATGAGGAAGTGACGTACTGTCTGGGATGTAGGGCCAGTGCTCTGACAGACTTCTTGTGATTGGTGAGAGTGGCTCTGGTCTTCCCAGCTATCAGATCCCATAGCCTGATGGTAGAGTCGTGGCTCCCTGGAACAGAAAGAGCCAGGTCGTGTTCAGGTCACACCGTAGCAAAATGTTTTGAAACTAACAATAAAACGCTGCGTTCTTATTCAGACAAGTTCAAGTGTTCTATCCTATTTTTTCCCTACTGAACATGACCCAGGAGAAAAGGTCAAAATGAAAAAATCCTGATTTCTCCTTGCGCCAGCTCATAATAGAATGTAACAAGATGATAAGCCATTGATGGTAATTTGGAGTGAGTCAACTAGCCAATATATGAACACAGCAAGGCAAAGCATTTGTAACATATCCTTGTCCGTACCTGTGATGATCTGCGGTTCGGCGGCCTGGCATCTGACTGTGGCCACTGTGTTGGTGTGTCCGGACAGGGTGTGCACGTTGGCTTTGCTTCTGATATCCCACACCTATAGACGTAGAGATTTCATATTGATCTCCCAATACACTCCAAAATGTTCCACTAAAATAACGTTTTTGAAAGTTAAGACAACTAGTAATTAGCAAGACTTACCCTGGCTGTGGCATCTCGGCTGCATGTGACCAGCACGTCAATGGTTGGGTGCAGGTCCAAGTCGTACACGGCGCTGAGGTGGCCGTGGTAGTGCCTGATAACCTACATTTTTTTTGAAAGTGAGGTAGAGCAGAAATGAGTGGGCGTAACTATACTAAATACTTAACTAAATAATAATGGACCAACAGTCCATTGAAACACATCATATAAAGTAAAGCAGAAATGAAAGGGTACTAGTACAATACCTTGTTGTACTCCAGATCCCAGCACTTGACCTGCTTGTCCTCGCCGCAGGAGAACAGGTAGGGGCTCCGGGTGCTCACGGCCACGCCGCGCACTGTGCTGATGTGTCCCGTTAGGGAGAGCTTTAGCTTCCCACTGGCTAGGTCCCAGATCTGTCAGGAGAATGAGAAACAATGGGGATTTGACGTCACGGGCGAACTTATAGCTGACGTATTACGAGATACATGACTAAATGCCACCAGTTGACTGACATTGAATAGATCAAATGGGTGTCCCAAAACCCTTATGATGTCACTTCTTATTATCATATCTGTTTCACTGGCTGCACCTTTACAGAGGCGATCTACCCATTCTTCAGTCCCTGTAGTGATGATAGTGGTAAAAACGTAGCCCCTCTCATCATCTCAAATCAAACAAATTGTATTGGTCACATCTCTCCTGTCAATCACACACACTGATAAAACAAAGGCGTTACTCTTCCTTTAAAGCTTCAAAATGTAACTTTTTGGGGGGACCCGACCAAATTCACAGAAATGCTAGCTGTAGATTTCTCATTGAAAGCAAGTAGAAGAAGCGGTATATCTGTTCTATGTACACTATTTCTATGCGTCCCATTCTTAAGTTTCATTTTTGCATCTTTTACTTTCGGTTTTGTACACCAGCCTCAAAACCGCTGTTTAGAAGTTACAGATCTCTCGGTCTCTCTCTGTACTCACCTTAATGGTTCTGTCGCCAGCGCCTGTCACAAACCACTGGTTGCCGGGCTCTACGGCAATGGACCTCACCCAGCCAAGATGACCACTGATGACCTGGAAGGGATAAAGCAAACCTGTATCAGCTACCACACAAAACAGGGAGCAAGTCAATACACCTGAAGTTATCTTAAAACGCATAGGCCTTGCATGAAGATATTCTACGATTATTGTAGTACGTCCAAAGGACAGTTCCTTACAAAACATCCAAGCTTTTTGTGAGTGTGCCCTGTGCATTTGATAAAGTGTGTGGACTGTAGAGGAAGTAAGTGCATTCAGAAGCCCTTGACATGACAAAACGACGTCCTTTACCCGAAACAGCTTCCATGGAGCGTGCCACTGGGGCTTGGGCATAGTGGGGTTTTTTCTGGCAACGAGGGATGAGTTCTTGGTGGCGCCTCCTTCCAAAAGAGACTAGAAATAAGACAGAAAATGAATATTATTCATAGTGGTAGCATTATATCATACAAGACTGAATGGAAGGTTGGTGCAGAAATGCATGCGAAGTGTAATGATACGTATCGGAGAGCGTTACCCCACCATAGCGTGCGAGTGAGGAGCAGGAGACCTCTCGGCCCCCCCTGCGTTTCTGTGAATGTCCCCGACACCGGCTGCAGTGCGACTGGCGTCCAACCTGCAATTACACACACGCAAAGAAATGGATGCTGGATGGTGTCAAAGTGCACTCTAATAAGATAGGCAACCCCGACTGGAATCCCGTGTTGCTTGGATACAATAACACTTTGTTCATGTCTCTAACATCTGGGGTCTGTACAGGAGGTTGTGGTGCTACGGAATTGCGGGGAAGTACAGACTGCCTGACGTGGACTATTGAATTCCGTTTGCTCTGGTGTCTTCTCACTTCGACACATCTACCGTGCATCATCTGAAAGGAAGTACCTGGCTTGTGATGGCGGCAGGGTAAGAGCCATGGCGTGAACTCCCCCCTCACTGGGGTTCCTATGTATCTGAGTGTCCGCTGTCAGAGACACCCCTGGAGGAACGACAATACACAGCGTTTATAAAGGTCACGTAACACCCCCCCACCCCCCCCGTGGACACAATATGAACGAATGTGGTTTTACATGCAACAGTAGCATTGCATGGGGTTAGACCAGAGGGAGGGTTCTCCAAGTCTGGTCCTGGAGAGATACTGGGTGTGCAGGGTTTTGTTCCGACTCATCATTTAACACACCAGATTCAAATAAGCATGATCTTCAGCCATGATTCGCTGAAATCAGGTGTTAGGATAGGGCTGGAACGAAAGCCTGCACCCCCAGTACCTCTCCAGGACTAGAGTAAGGGAACCCTGGGTAAGACTGTTGTAATTACCAGGCCCTGAGGGGTATGCGTGTGTCCCAGTGATCAAGTACTCTGGATCATCACCTGGAAGACCAGAGGGTTATAAATGAGAAATACTTGGGAGGTTTTGCTCTCATTCGTTGCCCATGAAATCAATAATGATTTGTCAATGATTGATGTTGAAGTGATGGCATTCTTACCAGGTTGGGCATAGTTCTGATTGCCAGTCATGTTGGAGCCCAGTGGTCTGTCCTTGCCCTCTTTCAGAACGGGCATGTGTAGAACGGCACTGTAGTCTGCCCTGAGCTTCGCCGCCATCTTCACCTTGTGACTACAAAGGGAAACGCTAGTTAACTCAGTTGAACATATCAGAGCATGAAAGTAGGGGTGGGTGATATGGCCTAAAAATCATATCTTGATCTTTTCAAACGTATAGGTGATTCACAATATATATATACACACAGTACCAGCCAAAAGTTTGGACACACCTACTCATTCAAGGGTTTTTTATTTTATACTATTTTCTACATTGTAGAATAATAGTGAAGACATCTTGACTATGATATAACACACGGAAGCATGTAGTGGCCAAGAAATTGTTAAACAAATCAAAATATATTTAAGATTTTAGATTCTTCAAAGTAGCCACGCTTTGCCTTGACAGCTTTGCACACTCTTGGCATTCTCTCAACCAGCTTTACCTAGAACGATTTTCCAACAGTCTTGAAGGAATTCCCACTTATGCTGAGCACTTGTTGGCTGCTTTTCCTTCAATCTGCGGTCCAACTAATCTCAAACCATCTCAATTGGGTTGAGGTCGCGTGATTATGGAGGCCAGGTCATCTGACGCTACACTCCATCATTCTCCTTCTTGGTCAAATAGCCCTTACACAGCCTGGAGGTGTGTTGGGTTATTGTCCTGTTGAAAAACAAATGATAGTCCCACTAAACCAAAACCAGATGGGATATAGCTGTAGAATGCTGTGGTAGTCATGCTGGTCAAGTGTATCTCATATTCTAAATATTCACCAACAGTGTCACCAGCAAAGCACCATCACACCACCTCCTCTATGCTTCACGGTGGGAACTACACATCAAACATCTCAAATTTGGACTCATCAGACCAAAGGACAGATTTCCACCGGTCTAATGTCCATTGCTCGTGTTTCTTGGTCCAAGCAAGTCTTCTTATTATTGGTGTCCTTTAGTAGGTAACTAACTGAACAAGGTACACCTGTTATTTGAAATGCATTCCAGGTGACTACCTCATGAAGCTGGTTGAGAGAATGCCAAGAGTGTGCAAAGCTGTCATTAAGGCAATGGTTGGCTACTACATGATTCCATATGTGTTATTTCATAGTTTTGAAAATAGTAAATATAAGGAAAGACCCTGTGTCCAAACTTTTGACTGGCACTGTATACTTTTTAAAAAGCTTTGTCGTACAATTAAAGGTAAAATATGTCAGCCAATCAGCTCCTATGTTGTTCAATGAGACGTACCATTCCATAATGGCTGTTTGGCTACTGCTATCTAGCATGATGAAAACGTCAGTTTACTTAAAGCGGTCTTAAGGCACTGCGTCTCACATGACTGGGAGTCCCGTAGGGCGGTGCACAATTGGCCCAGCACGGTTCGGGTTTGGCCGGGGTAGGCCGTCATTGTAAATAAGAATTTGTTCTTAATTGAATTTCCTAGTTAAATAAAGGTTAAATAAAAAAAGTGTAACTCACATACGTATTACACTGACACCCCAACACACATATACTTGTTTTCACTAACTCCCCTATGAGCACACAGTGGACTCTACCTACACACAAGTAACAGGCGCACACATGCATACTGAACCACACACTTTCACACTCACCACATACACTGCTGCTACTGTCTATTATCTATCCTTTTGCCTAGTCCCTACCTATATGTACATAGATCTCAACCTTGTATCCCTGCACATTCTACTCAGTACTGGTACTCCCTGTATATAGCCATGTTATTTTAACTTGTTATTGTTATTCACTGTGTATTTATTCCTCGTGTTACTATTTCTATTTAATATTTATATCTTTAATTCTGCATTTTTGGAAAAGACTTGTAAATAAGACCTGTTCGTAAGAATTTCACTACACGTGTTGTTTACGAAGCATGTGACAAATAACATTGTATTTTACTGGATGATGGGCCAATTCGGAGTACAACGAATTTCTCATCCTTGGGTGGAGGTAGGGTTTCTAAGATGCGCTGGGTCCCGGTATCTTAATCTAAACAGAAAGCCTGTACGAACCCCTGCGCAGCTGTAAACAAGTGTAGGGTCGGAAACTATTATGTCTATCCTGAACACACAGACAGGACCCACCCACACACAACTGATCTTTATCTCACACAGAAACGAGTAACGTTAGCTAGATGGGAGAACAAAGACAGCATATTGTTTTACAAAACACGAGTACCTTGTTTCATCCAAGGAGACTGGTTTGGCATGGTCAGCCACAAACATATCATGAGTTCTCTTGAGGGACCTGAACACGAGCGTGTGCACAGAGTGCTTTTGCACATCCTGAAAAATAAAATACACGGAAACATTACTTTCAACAACAGCAATATCTGTCATTGCTAGTTACCTACTGTAGCTACATATTCATGATACATGCTAGCTTGCCAAGTATATCTCAACTCCACGATACCACACCCGCGGATGCTACTTGGGCTAGATGTATATATAAAGTTGATCCGACTAATATTAATTTCCCAAATGGAATTATTTTAAGTGTGCTTCAAATAGGCTAGGCATCATGCTAACGTTAGGTAGTGGCGCGTCAGCTACACCTAATGTTATTTCAGCTTTACTGACATGAAGATGCACGAATGAACACACACCTCAGTCATTTCTGATGTTATTTAGCCAGATACCTTTACGATCTGTAAACAAAAAAACTTAAGATAAAACAGATGTAGAAATTTAGCTAGGTCCAGCTTTCTAAACAAACGCAGATGCTGTTCCGATGCACCGGATGTAAACAATACGTGTTCATTTCCGGGTTAAATTTGTTTTTCTCCCCCTGACGATGAGCGCCACTCCATGGCCACATCTAGTAACATTTACGGTACAAGTATTTGATTAATTCTGCAGCGCTGCTTAACCCAACATAACAATTCAGGCCTTATTTTCAAGGGCTTATTTACATTTTAAGCCCTAATCACATGTAAAGCCTAGGCCCGTTGTTGTTCTTGAGGCTTTCGAACATTTCAAATTGTCTATTTGGATTTCATCCTGACTTTATCAAATCAAATGTTATTGGTCACATACACGTGATTAGCAGATGTTATTGCGAGTGTAGCGAAATGCCTGTGCTTCTAGTTCCAACAGTGCAGTAATATAAAAACAAATTACACAACATATACCCAATACACACAAATCTAAGTAGGAATGAATTAAGACTATATACTGTACAGTATATGGACAAGCGCGGTCAGAGCAGAACGGACTAAGATACAGTAGAATGGTATAGAATACAGCATATACATATGAGATGAGTAATGCAAGATAGGTAAGCATTATTAAGTGAAGGAGATACCGTAGAATAGTATAGAAAACAGTATAAACATCAGATGAGTAATGCCAGATATGTAAACATTAAGTGGCTAACATACCTTAGAATAGTGTGAAACACAGTATATACATATGAGAAGAGTAATGCCAGATATGTAAACATTAAGTGGCTAACATACCTTAGAATAGTGTGAAACACAGTATATACATATGAGAAGAGTAATGCAAGATATGTAAACATTATTGACTAAGATACCGTAGAATAGTATAGAATACAGTATATACATATGAGATGAGTAATGACAGATATGTAAACATTATTAAAGTGACTAGTGTTCCATTCCTTAAAGTGGCCAGGGATTCCTAGTCTATGCCTATAGGCAGCAGCCTCTAATGTGCTAGTGATGGCTGTTTCACAGTCTGATGGCCTTGAGATAGAAGCCGTTTGTCAGTCTCTCAGTCCCAGCTTTGACGCACCTGTACTGACCTCCATCTTCTGGATGATAGTGGGGTGAACAGGCAGTGGCTCGGGTGGTTGGTCTTTTTGGCCTTCCTGTGACATTGTGTGCTTTATGTTCTGTATACGTCAACACTGCCTTTTGAAAACCTTTGGAAACTATGGTACTTGGACCATGTTTGCCAAGGAAAGTACATTGATTAATATGTGTCTAATACACTCAATTCTAAATGACCCCCATTCAAGACACACCTCTGCATTTGGCAAATTTCAATGTGCATTTCAAATCAAATCCAATGTCATTGGTACAAAACACATATTTAGCAGATGTTATTGTGGGTGTAGCGAAATGCTTGTGTTCTTAGCTCCAATAGTGCAGTATTATCTATCAATTCACAACAATACACACCAATCTAAAAGTAAAAGAATGGAATTAAGAAAATATAAATATTAGATTGAGCAATGTCGGAGTGGCATTCACTAAAAGACAGTAGAATAGAATACAATATATAAATATGAGACGAGTAAAGCAGTATGTAAACATTGTTAAAGTGACTAGTGTTCCATTATTAAAGTGGCCAGTGTTCCATTATTAAAGTGAGTAGTGTTCCATTATTAAAGTGAGTAGTGTTCCATTATTAAAGTGGCCAGTGATTCCATGTCTATGTATAGTTCAGCAGCCTCTAAGGTGCAGGGTTGAGTAACCGGGAGGAAGCCGGTTAGTAATGGCTGTTTAACAGTCTGATGACCTTAAGATAGAAGCCGTTTGTCAGTCTCTCGGCCCCTGCTTTGACGCACCTGTACTGACCTCGCCTTCTGGATGATAGCGGGGTGAACAGGCCGCGGCTCGGGTGGTTGTTTTCATCGATGCTTTTTTTGGCCTTCTTTTGACATCGGGTGCTGTTATGTGTACTGGAGGGCAGGTAGTATTTCGATCACAATCAAGAAGCAAACAGAAATCTCTTAATCTCTACTGTAGATTCTAGCATATTTGTGTTATTTCGCTGCAGTCCAATGCTTCGAAAACATGATTAAGCATATTGCAGCTAACATATTTGACTCAATATGAGTAACAAGTATGGAATGTCTGTCAGAGACGTGGACTTCTATTCAACCAACATCGATACTACTATCCAAAAGTGTTGAATAAAAGTGTTCCCTGATCCCATTTATCTCCTGGATGGAAAAGTGATTGTAAATTGATGACAATTGCAGCAGTACGTTATGAAATACATTCATTTACTAATTTTGGCTTTCGGTTGACTCCATAAAAATGCTGATAGGAAAATGCAATGCATGTTGGGTAATATTGACATAAAGAGTGTTCACATAGGGGACCTGTGCAATGTACAAACAAAGACAAATAAACACCCACACATAGCCTACTTACCAGTCAGCAGAAACCCACCCACACACACATAAGCACACACACACACACACACACACACACACACACACACACACACACACACACACACACACACACACACACACACACACACACACACACACACACACACACACACACACACATAAGCACACCCGTACAAAAAGCCTTTCTGAGATCCCTCTGATTAGACGGGAGAAAAAGCGAGAGCCTCAGAGGCTTTTTGGTAATAGTGCCACATCTACCGAATGACATCCAAACATGGTTTTGTCCATGCACAGTCAAGTAAATCACGTGACAATGATAACAACATGTTCTTCTCAAAACATGTATGGAGAACATTTGTCTTGATAATGCCACGCACCAATGGGACAACAAAAGTATAGGTTCTAATTCCTGTACTGTTGGTGTTGTAGGAAAGAAAAGATTGACTGAGTCGTATGTTCAGGTAGGTATTTATTTTGTAATAGAACAGCATAAAGGACATAACAGGATTTGTAATAGTTTCACTCTGTCTCAGAACGTTTTGTCCATACTGAACATGACCCTGGATTTGGTGGGCAAAACACACATACCCTCTTTAATACGGTCAATTCCTACTTAACATTCCTACCTAATAGCGTCAGTTTGTTTCCCCGTTGACACATCCTCTCAGAATTCAAACCAGGCCATTTGAATATTGGTTCAAAGAACTTCCAATAGATGATTTCCAAGAACTTCAAAATAGCAGTGAATCAGAATAGCTTCTAAAAATCGTTGAACGAATTGATTGAGTTTGGTCCTCCCAGCACAGAGCCTTCTATTTAAAATCCTTTCAATGCCGCCACCAACTTCCATGGTTATTTCATTTATCATCCGATGCCTATGTGCAATTCATCATATACTGCTTGTTCGATTTCTAAATGAAATGTATATCATATAAATGTGGGTATCATTTATCACATTTAGAACAATTACAAGTGGTACCAGGAATGGATATCAGGGAAAGTACAATAAAGAAATTGGCATGGTCTTTTTAAATGCTATTTGAGGTGATTCGGCACCTTGGCCTGAGACCTGAAGACGTGTGTTATCTCCCTGAGGTATTGGCTTTTAGCTTAGAGGGCTTACACAGTCTTATGGCTTTCAGACCACCCAGGTTCAAACCCTGTCTTAGATCATGTAGTCGTTGCAGGGGTATCTAAAACCAGCACAAAATACATCTTACATGTAGACAAATACAACATTTATTCACTGGTTAAACCAACCAGATCTAATTATTCTCCATAGACAGTAGATCAAGTTTGTTCTAAGATGGTGCTAAATAGAAGAAGTTGAACCAATCTTCCAAGGTCCAACAACAGCGATTTGATCATAGACAATATTTTAGGCAAGAGGGCAAAAAAACTAAATTGATCGAACCAATAAAAAGAAGTTACAAGACAGAGGGCCTTTTCCCCAGACACAGATTAGGCCTAAAGTTAGTCCTGGACTACATGTTTAATAGAGATTCTCCATGTGCGTTTTAGGACTTGGCTTAATCTGTGCCCGGCAAAATTCAAGGAAGTTCGAGCTTCCTTGAACTTTCTCAGGACACAGTATGTGTTTTAGTTGTCTCCCAGGCCTCCAAACTGTTTGACCCCTCCGGTCTGCTGTCCGTCCCCCGCCGTGATCCTGTTGGTGGGGATGATCTTCATGGTAGTCTCCTTCAAGGAGTACCAGCGGCTGTGCCACGTGGCCCAGATGATGCCATTGTCGTAGCCTGACTCGCCGGCGTCCTTCTCCGTGTACTTCCCACCTAGGGATGGAAAGACGGAAAGAGAGAAGTGTCAATGAAACGTTTGTTACAAGTAAGAAAATCACAGTGTTGGACCTACTCCTAAATGTGGCCTTCTCGGAAAGGTAACAGTAAAAATGTCAGACAAACCCCAAAACTGACATTGGTATAGGTTGGTAGTGACTTGCATAAATGTATAACTATAGTATGGTTCATGTTACTTGGAGAGTAGTATTCTTTCAAAGAAAAACAGAAAAACGCAAGAACGTGCATGTGTCTGTGTGTGAGAGTGCGCACGTGTCTGTGTACGTGTGTGTGTCCTTACCCGGGTAGTATTTCCCGTTGAGGTGGGCGGCGTGGCATCGGTTCATCCACCAACCGGAGCCGTCCTGCTTAGCACAGTTGCCCTGGAACTTGTCGTTGTCCTTGTCGCTGGTACTAAACTGCATGCCGTTGTGAGACGTGTAGAACTTGTCGCTGGGGTCATCGCCGAAGTCAAAGCCGTCAAACGCGTCACCCGCGTCACCGCCGAAGTAGTAAGCGTAGGTCAGACGGTACATGTCGACTTCCGGACCCACTTTGAACATGGCGTAGTCGGCATGCCTAAAGAAAGAAAAGAAATACATTCTATATTTGTTTACTCGTGTGGTTTTATTGAATAAATAAGACAAGAAAAGCATGAGCGGCGCAGGTCAGGAAGGCATTTGAACCCATGCCTACTGTGGTGTGTGTACTGGGGTCCGCTGCACAAAGCACTAGACCACACAGGCCACAAAGTATTCATTTAAAATGCAGCATACTATCCTGACGGCTTGGGTCATGGCCTCCAAAAACCAGTGTCATGAAGTTTGTTGCTTTGATTGTGGAGGTCAGTTCTTTCAGCTATGTAACTTGGCACCAGAAAATCTATTCCACAAACTAAAGTCCAGAGGTTTGAGATGTGTGGAGAAACATATTCTTTTTAAGTTAGACACCTCACCAAAGAGAAGGCTTACCGCTGCTTATTTCCAACAATTCATCATATAAAATAGCACTAAATGGCACTAAATATTTCAGGACTAAATATATTAAAAGGGGCAAATCCTAACTTCCACTTAAGTCAAATGTCAACATAGTCTCTTAATGACATTAAGGACGAAGTGAAAATTTGACTTGCTGAAATATTTCATTAATTTAGTGGAGAGAATTGCGCGAGTAAATGTGTCATATAGGCAAGACCAATGGTGCCCAGCCCCCAATAACTTTGAGGGGGAATTGATAATAGCAAAATCTGGTATTTATAGCATTTCTATAGCATGAAACCTAGACACCACAGAATTGGATTAGTAAGCATCCCAGTGGGTCAAGATGGTTGCAATGATGTCATTATAACGGCCTTACAACGGGTTGCAGTGATCATTGCAACCAGTTTTACCTGCTGGGATAAGACTTTGAGCTGTTCCCACTACATTTTGAACACCATTTTCTATTCAGGAGAGGGTGAATGTAGGCCCTAAGTGTGCACTAGTAGTAGCCTTAGTAGAGAACTTAGTAGTGCGTACTTCTTGTTGCCCTGCCAGTCGGTGAGCTCGATCCTCAACACGTATGGGATGGAGGACTGGGTGGAAAGCAGGTGCATCTTCTCATTGCCCAGCCAGAACTCGGTGGTGTCATCTGGGCTCAGGTAGCCGAAGCCCTCCTTATACTGGATCCAGTCCTTGTTGAAGTCCACGTTGCCATCACGTCTCTGTGGAGATATATGTTGGACGGTGGTTATGGCAATAATACAATATGTGGTTCCAATCGGGTGTGGGTCAATACCATTTCACTTTAGTCAATCCGGGAACTGAAATCCCAATTGGAATGTTTAGTATCTGAAATAACTGAAATGGAATTGCTCCCAACCCTGGTTCCAACTTCCAATGTCTCAGTGGGTTGGAGCCTGGTGGGGTTGGGGGTTTGAATCCTGCATGGGCCAACCATAATGGATATGCTACGTGTCACTTGCAAGGGAAGAACACACGTACCCGCTGCAGGACGGTAAAGCCGCGGCCGAAGCTGTCGATCTCGCAGTAGACCAGGAACTGCTCCTTAGCCTTCAGTGGCTTCACGTAGTACAGACCGCTGCTTTTGGCCCCCTTGTTGGCAATATCCTGGCAATCTAATACGGGGGAAAACGACATGCCATGACCATGTTGTTACGTGTTAATAACAAAGATTACTGTTCCCATAAGGCAATGCGCCATGCACAATGTTTTTTGTAGTGTTTTTAGCCTGTTCCTGGACTACAGATGGAAATGAGCTCTGGCTCTATTACATTGCTGATTATGTTCTTATGATCTTGAGCATTGTTGATTTATTGTCCCTTGTCCCTGGTAATGAGGGATTGTGGCATTTATTAACAGCCATTTTTGATCATTTCAATTAAATGAAAGCTACAGTATACCTATTTATGGAAGAATCCCTTATAAAATGCCAATAAATGACAAAGTAATTCATTAAACTAATCTAAAGTACATCCATATAACTGGATTGATACCCCTTACTTAAAGAATATCACTTAGAAATGCCAACAGGTGATATAAACAAATGAATTCATTAACCATTGCTAAAGTGCATCCATATAACTGGATTGGGATAAATCGTCTCAGCCTCTATTGATTGATGCCATTGATTCACTTCTGACTAAACAAGCAACAAGGACAAATGATGGGTACGTAGAGCGATTTCTCCAGGAGCAGGATTGAGCAACCTCTCTGATGAAATGGGGAACGACCTACAGAACGTTGTCGATTTTTACCTTTCCCTGTAATGGGTTTGATTTCCACGGTGTCCTTGCAGGGATCTTGGCATTTCTGATCCAGCTGAATGGACATCTGTTTGAGGTCTAACATCCTCTTCTTATTGGATTCCAGCATCCCCTGGAGTTGACTGAGCAGAAGGGGGGGGGGGGGGGGGGGGGGGAACAGACGGATAATGTTTCTCAGGTGATTTGGATATAAACTTAGATTGCGGTTTATATCGTAGGTCAGCCAGCGGGTGTGTGATTTGACTATCAATGCGTTTGAAGTACACAGCATTTGACACTTGTACCCTTACTTAGTCCGGGTATTTCCAATTTTAGCAGGTAATTCGTCCCCAGCAGGGAATGATTGTTTGTAATGATGTCATTGAATGGTTTCAACCAGCTTTAGCCGCTGAGAGACATACAAGCATTGGGGTCAACTCCAACTAAATCCCAATCAATTCCAGAAGTGAATTGCTCTACTAAGGAAAAGTTCTGAGTCCAATTGTAAGTGAATTGAGACCAAATTAGATTCTGATGTAAAAAAAAAATAATAATTTAAAAATGGTTTAAAAGAAGGACTTACTATATTTGCTCCTCCTGGGAGACGATGGTCTTCTCGAAGCGCAGGACATCATCCAGTATGCTCGCTGACCTTTTGTAGTGGACGTCTGCGGAACAATCACAATACCTGCTTCAGTTACAGTAACCTAAATGAGTGGCCAGAGTCTATACTTCTTTTAAAATGAGCCTAACACCTGGGTGTCTTCAGTAGGGCAAACTGTAGAAAGTTCAGACACTACCTCCCGGATTCACTCTGTTTCAAAATGTTTTCTCCCTATTGAACACAACCCCGATGAAGGTTCGAGACAAACCGTTTGTGAAGTGATATAAAATCAAATCCCGTAGCAATGAAAAGCGGAGTGTGCCACATTGATGTATTCCTTTAAAGTTTGGACTTTTCTGCTACTGACTCCTCCACTTCTTAGCACCACATCTAATAGTGTTGATTTTTTTTTCTCATTTTTGTGTTAGCCAGGTTAACACAGTCAAGTAACCAAAGATACAGAAAAGTCAATCACCTCCACCAGACTTCTGATGTTGTGTTGCCGAATCCTTCATGTAGGTGACTTTCTCCGTGGCCCCAGTGGTAAGGTTGGTTATTCTACCCAGGATGTCCTCCATTTCATCAAGGTCCTTGTCCACCACCGGCTTGTACCTGTTGAGGTAGTCAGCCACGCCACATGTCGTCGGGCAGTACTTGCCCTACAACAGGCACAGAACACAGATGCTTTCATTTTAACACTCTGTGAGAGATATGTCTGTGTCGCAAAGGACACCCTATTCCCTTTATAGTGCGCTGCCTTTTGACCAGGGCGCATTGCTCTTTGGTCACAAGTAGAGCACTTTATATTGGAATAGAGTGCCATTGGGGACACATATTTACAATATATTGCTATATTGTGACAGTGGGTGTGTGAGTATTGGAAAACCTCATTGGATTGAAAGAAACTAGAAAAGGTTTAATCACGTGTGTTCTTTGAAGAGGCACCCACTAAATTGGTTGTAATGTCCCAGCATTAACTACATATCATAATGCGCAAGAGGAATATCATTCAGCAACAAATCCATCTAAATAACAATGTCAATAAGTATTCGGCACAAAGAGGATGAAATAGCGAGACGGGATAATTTCTTCCTGAACACACACCGCTTAACGAGTAGAGGACCTGGGCGCATCCATCTACAATCATACTTACAAATCCGTCCCTTGGTGTGCAGTCCTCGGAATAGTCTCCCCTCGTTTGCTGTGGAACAGAAGCAAAACAGCACAGTCTGTAATCTTAGTAGATGCCACTGTATCTCTTGTTGCAGAACACTGTTTACGAGAACACGCTCAATTCAGACAGGCTCACTGAAATGTGACACTTACTGCGGAGGAGAGGGAGAACAGCAAAAGAACGCCTGCGGCTGTGGACAAAAGGGAAGGAGCCATGTTACTAGCCTTTGGTACACCAGTTGTGGTGTTGTCCAGTTGGAGAATGAAGAGCCTCTGGCCCCTGATGGTATATTTATCCGATCAAGGTCCTCCTTTTTGTTGCAGATAAGGGGTCCGCGTGTAAACAGAACCGGGTCATCCAACTCATGTCCTAGTAGATGACTCAACAACGTTGTGACTCAAATGTCCTACTACTTGTCATTTCCCAGATGTGACAGGGATTGATTAACAGATTTGATTAACAGGTTTGGTGTGGTTCCTTCCATGGCTTTGTGCTCACAGGGAAAGTCGTGGGCAGCAGGCTTGCGTGGTGAACTTCATTGGGGTCAAAACAACACTGGGTCAATCATGCCATATCATTACCTTGCAAATTCCAATCCAACCAGTATAAAACATATGACAAGATACTACATTAGATATTATATTAGAGTGTTTTCTAAATAAAAGGTCTATAATTTGTGTGCCCCCTTTAAGGTTATTTTAGGACCGCAATCACTCCTCAAGTTACAGTCCTCTACCCTTTGGCTGTTTTTGTGGCAAGAGTGATGCACTATATACACAACAGTATGTGGACAACCCTTCAAATGAGTGGATTCAGCTATTTCAGCTACACCTGTTGCTGACAGCTGTATACAATCGAACACACAGCCATGCCATCTCCATAGACAAACATTGACAGTAGAATGGCCTTACTGAAGAGCTCAGTGACTTTCAACGTGGCGCCGTCATAGGATGCCATCTTTCCAACAAGTCAGTTCATAACATTTCTGCCATGCTAGAGCTTCCCCGGTCAACTGTAAGCACTGTTATTGTGAAATGGAAACGTCTAAGAGCAACAACGTGAAGTGGTAGGCCACAAAAGCTCACAGAACGGGACCGCCGAGTGCTGTAGCGCGTAGTGAGTAAAAATAATCTATCCTCGGATGTAACACTCACTGCCGATTTCCAAACTGCCTCTGGAAGCAATGTCTGCACAATAACTGTTCGTCAGGAGCTTCATGAGATGGGTTTCCATGGCCGAGAAGCCGCACACAAGCCTAAGATCACTATGCGCAATGCTAGGGATTGGCTGGAGCGGTGTAAAGCTCGCCGCCATTGGACTCTGGAGCAGTGGAAACGCTTCCTCCAGAGTGATGAATCACGCTTCACCATCTGGCAGTCCAATGGACGAATCGCGGTTTGGCAGATGCCAGGAGAACGCTACCTGCCCCAATGCATAGTGCCAACGGTAAAGTTTGGTGGAGGAGGAATAATGGTCTGGGGCTGTTTTTCATGGTTCAGGCCCATTAGTTCCAGTGAAGGGAAATCTTAATGCTACAGCATACAATGACATTCTAGATGATTCTGTGTTTCCAACTGCATGACAATGCCCCCGTGCACAGACGAGGTCCATACAGAAATGGTTTGTCGAGATCGGTGTGGAAGAACTTGACTGCCCTTAGATGTTGGAATTAGATGTTCGACGAACAGGCGTCCACATAGTTTTGGTCATGTAGTGTATAAGCTTTGTTTGTAAACAATGTGATTGTAAACAACGGCTGTTTAACCTTAAAACATGGTTAAAACTATCATGTGGATATCATGGACGATCAGTCCTTTCATCCATAGCTCTGTCTATGAATTTGAAAGTGCCAACATTTCTTCATGCCCATCACTCAGCTGTTTAGTGAAACAGTGACGGCTTTGTTATTGTTTAAAGTGCAGATTGACCCTTTAACCCCAAATCCTTCCATTGAACATTAGGAGAGTAAAAAAAGACCTAGCCCCGGATCAGCAGTTAGGAACAACTTGATCCATCCTCCCCCAATACCAACACAACTTGTGGGCACAAAGCCACTGTACGTACTGTAGGCAGCCTCAAGCTAATGATTACCACTAATGCAATATTTATTTTCCAAACATTGGAAGTAGTGCCCGACTGTTCCTCTCTTCAAACCTTCCAACAAGATGTGAAAATGAAACAGAAAAAACAGCAACTTCATTTGAAGAGAGTTCCACTTATAGTGGTTTCACAAGTACTAGTAAGACAAACTCTGTCACTTCGTTTGTTTACAACTGTTTCCTCACAACGGTCGTTGTGAAAGTGGTGTACATTTCAGATGTGCTCATTTGCAACAGGCTGAAGTTGTTCTCTAGCATTATGGAGACTCATTTGTGTTAATATTAGTAACCCAGTAGATTCTGATAGGCAATGCTGAGGCAGACAGTTGGAGCAATGTTGCTGATGCTATTCTGTTTCTTGCTGATGATTGTAGGAGACATTGGTATGAATCAATGCTCTAGCATACCATAGGAGAATCTCAATTGCATACTTTTGAGACTTCTGGCTTTCTAATCCAATGGGTTTTGAAAAAGAGCTGAGGAGAGTCGAAGTAGGAATTTGCTATTAACCACAGATCAGATTATCCTTGATCCCCCTAATGGAAGGGGTCACTTTCCTCCAATACTAATTTTAACAAATAGGGGGATGAAAAGCATCTGTAATGATGAATAATAACCAGAGGTATAAAGTAACTAATTACAAAAGCTCTCATTACTGTAATGGAGTAGCTTTTCGGAGTACTTGTACATTTTTTTTTTTTTTTTTCAAAGGCAGTCATTTTATTTCTACTTGTGTACATATTAATTAAAGTAAAAGTACTACTTAAGTAGGATATTTCAGTACTCTTTCCACCCCTGGTGAGGGAGGGAGGGAGGGAGGGAGGGAGGGAGGGAGGGAGGGAGGGAGGGAGGGAGGGAGGGAGGGAGGGAGGGAGGGAGGGAGGGGACTGTTAATGAGTGAGTGAATGTCAGCCGGTCACATGGACACGTAACAAGTAACAGAGAGATGAACGAGGGATTGAATGGGGGACATTTTATTTACATTGAATGTTTCATTTATTTTCAAATGTAATAGTATATTGGACAAATTCTTCATCTTTTACATACAGATGCCACAATGGCCTATTTATTGCCTTACCTCTCTTATCCTACCTCATTAGCACATGCTGTATATAGACTTTTCTACTGTGTTATTGATTGTATGTTTGTTTACTCCATGTGTAACTCTGTGTCGTTGTATCTGTCGAACTGCTTTGCATTATCTTGGCCAGGTCGCAGTTGTAAATGAGAACTTGTTCTCAACTAGCCTACCTGGTTAAATAAAGGTGAAATAAAATAAATAAAAAGATGTGCCTGGTTGCGACTCGTAAAATAAATTAACTTAGTTCCTGCTGTACATTGATTTACTCTCTTCCTTTTTCAGTTTAATGCAACAATGTTCAGGTAACCTTAGCGAAATTAGCTAATTATCAAGGTCAATGTTTTTATTTAAAAAGTAACTCAATTACTTTTACTCTGAGTACTTTTTAAATGAGCTACTTTGTACATGTACTCGAGCAACTTTTTTATAGCAGTGATTTTACTTCTACTTGAGTAAAATGTCATTAAAGTAACAGTACCTCTACTTGAGTAGGATATTTCAGTACTCTTTCCACCCCTGGTAATGAGCCTCTGTCAGTAGTAGGGTGGGCAAATGTGTCCTATTCCAACCATGGCTGCATTTCTTAGGATAACCACCAGAGGGAGATGAGCTACCATGATCTGAGGAACACTGGAGAGGCCATAAACAATTCAGCTGTTGGATGAAGTTGCCTCTAGATGCTGATCTGGGGTCAGTTTAGCATTTTACATACTAATGGTAAAGGTTAGGATTGGGGGAGAGAGAGCGGTACAGAGGGGAAACTTCACCCAGGAGCTAAATTTAAGACAACGGTGTCCATATTATAACAGCCTCAGTTTGGATCTCAGCTTCTTACAGACAGTTACAAAAGGGAACATTCCTACAACCCTTCTTTCTACAGACATAGAAAAATAGGAAACATTACCACAAACATTCGTCTTACCGACACTGAAAAATAGGAAGCGTTTTCACAACTATTCTCAGAAAATATGAAATGTTCCCACAACCATTCTTTTTACAGACAGCGAAAAAGAGGAAACGTTCCCACAACCATTCTATTTACAGACAGCGAAAAAGAGGAAACGTTCCCACAACCATTCTATTTACAGACAGCGAAAAAGAGGAAACGTTCCTACAACCATTCTATTTACAGACAGCGAAAAAGAGGAAACGTTCCCACAACCATTCTATTTACAGACAGCGAAAAAGAGGAAACGTTCCCACAACCATTCTATTTACAGACAGCGAAAAAGAGGAAACGTTCCTACAACCATTCTATTTACAGACAGCGAAAAAGAGGAAACGTTCCCACAACCATTCTATTTACAGACAGCGAAAAAGAGGAAACGTTCCCACAACCATTCTATTTACAGACAGCGAAAAAGAGGAAACGTTCCCACAACCATTCTATTTACAGACAGTGAAAAAGAGGAAACGTTCCCACAACCATTATTTTTCCAGACAGTGAAAAAGAGGAAACGTTCCCACAACCATTCTTTTTCCAGACAGTGAAAAAGAGGAAACGTTCCCACAACCATTCTATTTACAGACAGTGAAAAATAAGAAACGTTCCCAGAACCATTCTATTTACAGACAGTGAAAAAGAGGAAACGTTCCCACAACCATTCTATTTACAGACAGCAAAAAAGAGGAAACGTTCCCACAACCATTTTTTTTCCAGACAGTGAAAAGAGGAAACGTTCCCACAACCATTCTTTTTTCCAGACAGTGAAAAAGAGGAAACGTTCCCGCCGCCATTAAAAAGGCCTGTGATTCACAGCATGACGGAGACATCTCTTTAACCCGTCAATCTATCTGAATGAGCGTTGTTAAGCCTATGAGGTGAATCAAACCGAATGAACAAACACACAAATAATGTTCATGGTACCTCTGAAAAGACCTTTGTGTTCCGTTGAGACAGAACGAGGCGGGCAAAGACGGCACGGTCGGTGGTGATGCAATGTCAACACAATAGTCCACGTCAGTTTCTCACTGGCATCAAATGACTGTTTTACGAGAAGGGCCTTGAATTATAGTTTCAGTAACATGTGGGCATTTAATTGTTAGTTTGGCTTCGGGCCTGTTGGGCAAACACATTTCCATGTGTTGATGTTGCGCAAAAACAAAGCAGCTTTTTGTTGTTGAAGAGCTTAAAAAGTTGTTATTTTGTATTCTTGAGACACTCTCACACCAACAATTAGGCTATTGGGACTCTGTGATTTGAATTGGAGCCTAGCAGAGCACGTAGGGGGTAAATAGGGTAGAGAAAAGTAAGAATGGAGGCTACTTCCAATGCTGTACCCCCCCCAAAAGAAGAAAAAACTGACCTGCCTACGTACATTGCATGCAAATGTCCCCACTCGAAAGGGACACAGGGACAATGCAGTATGTTCAAGAGTGCCTTGTTTGACGTCAGTGAATTGTAGCAAACGCATGCCTACTGGTAAGAGAGCGAAACGATTAGAGGTTTCTTTCGTTTCACAGTTAAGGTGAGCTACAGTCAGGTCCAAAATTAGTAATAAGTAATGTATTTATTTTTATTTTTTATGATAAGAGTTCAAAATGATTGGCACCACTGTTTTCAATACCTTTCAATACTTCACCTTGAGAGGATAAAGACACTGTGCATTTTTTCTAAAATAGTTAATTGACCACAAAATCAACATTTTGCAAAGGCCATCTCAGTCTCCGGACTTGGAAACCTGTGGTTTGAATTGAAGAGGGCAGCCCATTAGCACAAATGAAGGGTATTAAGGATCTGGAAAGATATTGTATGGAGGACCTGTAGCAGTCACGTCTGTAGCCATGAAGTGCTTTGAAAGGCTGGTCATGGCTCACATCAACACCATTATCCCAGAAACCCTAGACCCACTCCAATTTGCATACCGCCCCAACAGATCCACAGATGATGCAATCTCTATTGCATTCAACACTGCCCTTTCCCACCTGGACAAAAGGAACACCTATGTGAGAATGCTATTCATTGACTACAGCTCAGTGTTCAACATCATAGTGCCCTCAAAGCTCATCACTAAGTTAAGGACCCTGGGACTAAACACCTCCCTCTGCAACTGGATCCTGGACTTGCTGACGGGCCGCCCCCCAGGTGGTAGGGTAGGTAACAACACATCCACCACGCTGATCCTCAACACGGGGGCCCCTCAGGGGTGCGTGCTCAGTCCCCTCCTGTACTCCCTGTTCACTCATGACTGCATGGCCAGGCAAGACTCCAACACCATCATCAAGTTCGCAGATGAGACAACAGTGGTAGGCCTGATCACCGACAACGATGAGACAGCCTATAAGGAGGAGGTCAGAGACCTGGATGTGTAGTGCCAGGACAACAACCTCTCCCTCAACGTGATCAAGACAAAGGAGATGATTGTGGACTACAGGAAAAGAAAGACAGAGCACACCCCTATTTTCATCGACGGGGCTGTAGTGGAGCAGGTTGAGAGCTTCAAGTTTCTTTGTGTCCACATCACCAACAAACTAACATGGTCCAAACACATTAAGACAGTCATGAAGAGGGCACAACAAAGCCTATTCCCCCACAGGAGACTGAAAAGATTTGGCATGGGTCCTCAGATCCTCAAAAGGTTCTACAGCTGCACCATTGAGAGCTGTATCACTGCCCGGTATGGCAACTGCTCGGCTCCAACCTCAAGGCACTACAGAGGGTATTGCGTACGGCCCAGTACATCACTGGGGCCAAGCTTCCTGACATCCAGGACCTCTATAGCAGGCGGCGTCAGAGGAAGGCCCTAAAAATTGTCACCCTAGTAATAGACCGTTCTCTCCGCTACCGCAAAGCAAGCGGTACCGGAGCGCCAAGTCTAGGTCCAAAAGACCTCTTACCAGCTTCTACCCCCAAGCCATAAGACTCCTGAACATCTAATCAAATGGCTACCCAGACTATTTGCATTGCCCCCCCTTCTTTTACACTGCTGCTACTCTCTGTTTATTATCTATGCGTAGTCACTTTAACTCAACCTACATGTATATATTACCTCAATTACCTCGACTAACCAGTGCCCCCACACATTGACTCTGTATCTGTACTCCCTGTATATAGCCTCGCTATATTTATTTTACTGTTGCTCTTAAAATATTTGTTACTTTTATTTCTCTATTTCTTACTTTTCTATTTTTTACTTAACACTTATTTTTCTTAAAACTGCCTTGTTGGATAAGGGCTTGTAAGTTAGCGTTTCACTGTAAGGTCTACACCTGTTTTATTCGGCCCATGTGACAAATACAATAAGATTTGACTGGTTTAAGATCCCCTAAATCATTTGAGAAAAAGGATCAGTGCTGTTATCCTCGGAATGTGAGGTCTCGCAAGCTATTGAAAACAGTGGTGCCAAATGATTTTGACCCCAATCTTTTTTGAGAGAAAAAAATATGACTTGTTCAAACAAAGTCAATTCTTCTGAGCAATTGTATTAGTTTAAAGGTGAAATCCGTAATGGTGAAACAGCCACGTCTGTTTGCAATATTACCACAACAAAGAAGCTGCTGCAAACAACGAACACTGTTTTTTTTTTAGCATACAGTAATACTTTTGACTATACGGTGCGACATCTCCACAGCTCGGCAACAAAAACAACAACAATGGTGGTAGTGCGGCCGTGTCGCTGTTTACTCCTACTGCGTATTCCATCTTTAAATAATGTAATCATACAGTAGCAGTCAAAAGTCTAGGCACACTGCTAGACACATGCTAAAACTTACACACTTTTGATAGACTACTCATTCAAGAGTTTTTCTTTATTTTGTACTATTTTCTACATTGTAGAATAATAGTGAAGACATCAAAACTATGAAATAACACATATGGAATCATGTAGTAACCAATAAATAATAACACACGTAGTAACCCAAAAAGTGATAAACTAATCAAAATATATTATACATTTTAGATTCTTCAAAGAGGCCGCCCTTTGCCTTGGTGACAGCTTTGCACACTCTTGGCATTTTCTCAACCAGCTTCACCTGGAAGGCTTGAAGGAGTTCCCACATTTGCTGAGCACTTGTTGGCTGCTTTTTATTCACTCTGTGATCCAACTCATTCCAAACCATTTCAATTAGATTGAGGTCGGGTGATTGTGGAGCCTGGAGGTGTGTTTGGTTGATTGTCCTGTTGATTTTTTTTTGTCCCACCAAGTACAAACCAGATGGGATGGCGTATCGCTGCAGAATGATGTAATAACAATGCTGGTTAAGTGTGCTTTGAATTCTAAATAAATCACCAACTCTGTCACCAGCAAAGCACTGTTTTCGCCATAATATGGACTTGGTCTTTTACCAAATAGGGCTATCTTCTGTATACCACCTCTACCTTGTCACAACACAACTGATTGGCTCAAACGCATTAAAGAAATTCCACAAATTAACTTTTAACAAGGCACACCAGTTAATCGAAATGCATTCCAGGTTACTACCTCAAGCTGGTTGAGAGGATGCCAAGAGTGTGCAAAGCTGTCATCAAGGCAAAGGGTGGCTACTTTGAAGAATCTCAAATATAAAATATATTTTGATTCGTTTATCACTTTTTGGGTTACTACGTGTGTTATTTCATAGTTTTGATGTCTTCACTATTATTCTACAATGTAGAAAATAGTCAAAAAATAAAGAAAAAACTCTTGAATAAGTAGGTGTGTCCAAACTTTTGACTGGTACTGTAGCTCATTATATTATTTATTTTGTATAGTCTTGTTTGATCATCTTTAAAAAGAGCGCTGGAGAACGACTGCCCCCTCTCATTGAAGCCACGAGGTTCAAGGCCGACCTCTGTACTGCAGGCACTGATAGACAAAAACAGGATCCCCATTATAGTGAATGGGAAAAATTCTTCATATAAATATACACCATTTTCAAAGACAATCATGGTACTAACATTTGTTTCCAATACACCAGATATATGTCCTTGAACCAATTATGTTGAAATTATTTTTTTTGAAATTATTTTGAAATCATAATAAGTTGATAATTGCTCATCTCAGCCTGCAGCACAAACTGTTCCCGACCGGAGACACCATCTTAACCGACTTCATTTGGCCATTGAGTGTTCACATAGGTATGAGTGGTGTCACGTGATAGATGGCTTTGTCTATTCATAAATACATTCATTGATCAAAGGTGACAATCATTTGGGACTTGACTGTATTTCAATGTATAGGCCTTACACATTGATTCAACATGAATTCCTTTTGAAAATAGAAAGACTTGTTTGTTGTGGAAAATTGGTAAAGCATTTAGCCCTCTGGAGATATAGCAAGAGGTCATTCACTATTTATATTCCGGAATATCCATGCATCTCCTGCCCCCCTGTCGAAAAGAATAAACATCACTGTAGCCAGTTCTTGATCTAAAATGTCTTTGAAGTTTTTCAGACATACTGACACACCAAGTTTTCCTATGAGTCAGGATGTGAAAGCTATGACACATTTGTCCAAAATCAATCACCGGTCTGTAATCAATTACTTTAACCACCGTTGTGAAAACAACCATTCAAAAATGTTGTGACAGTCCTTTTCATTGCGGTCCTCCTGGGAAGAGAGTTGTTCTGAGCTACACACATTGTTAGCCCTGAAGCTAACACTGAAGCTACACGCATTGTGTGCACTGTGTAGTCCCAACGCTACACACATTGTTAGCCCTGAAGCTAACACTGAAGCTACACACATTGTGTGTACTGTGTAGTTCCAACGCTACACACATTGTTAGCCCTGAAGCGAACACTGAAGCTACACACATTGTGTGTACTGTGTAGCCCCAACGCTACACACATTGTTAGCCCTGAAGCTAACACTGAAGCTACACGCATTGTGTGCACTGTGTAGTCCCAATGCTACACACATTGTTAGCCCTGAAGCTAACACTGAAGCTACACGCATTGTGTGCACTGTGTAGTCCCAACGTTACACACATTGTGTGAACTGTGTAGTCCCAACGCTACACACATTTTTAGCACAAAGCCTATGAACAAAAACAAAGGCTTCCAATGGGCAATTTGCTGCTAATTGGCTGCGGTATCTGGTATGTATTCTTAAAGAACTTTTGAAGGATGGAACCAGATGGCCATTTGTTTCTGGCATCGAGACCATAAACAACACATCAGTGTCCTCATATGTCCCAAGACTTGAAGAGGAATACTTGGGTTCATTTGAGGCCACGGAAGAGACAATATTTCCTGTTTGTTTCTTAAACTACTGAATATGAACCATCAGGGCGTTCTAGGTCTTTGTTTTTTCAGTCCCCCGACACAGATTATCAGCCTTGACCCTAGCCTAAACGGCCTGGTTATGATCTCCAGAAGTATCTCATTTAGCAGACACGTTTATCTAAAGTGACTTAAAAGTAGTGCCTCTATAAATGTTTCACATGGGTGGCCCAAGCAGGAATTGAACCCACGACCCTGGCGTTGCAAAAAGGGGGGGGGGGGGACATTCCCCTGTCGCTGTTTGTTACAATACGATACAGCAATGTACTGAGATTCCCAACTAGACTTCAATAAAGATGACTAGGAATGCAATGTCAATGTTGTAGCTCTCACGTGCTTTTATTTGACCATGGGCAAAAGAGTCGTGGTGAAAAAAAATCCAGAATGAGAGTTTGATTGAATTGAACTCGGTGTTCTGATACGTTGGACACCCCTCTACGCTGTTTTCCAGGGCATTTCAAGCATTCAGGGGGTTGAGAAATCGGAGGAATTGGGATCTCTGACTGGGCAGTAGTTCTGCTCTGAGCACTGCCATCTGAATGCAATCAAAGGTTTAAACGAAGACAAACTGTGCCATTGCAACCAAAACACTCATTTCAGTTTTGTTACTGAGGGGAGAGACTGTCACATCTCGGGTTTGTCTCAGACAGTAATGGGTCGCTTATAGCGTTTCCACAATGGAATGTATTCAAAGGTTTAAATGAGGACAAACTGCGCCAGTGCAGTCAAAACACCTCAAACTAATTTCAGATTTGTCTCTGTCTCAGACAGTAATAGGTTGCTTGGAGCGTATCTACGTGGTTCTGTTGGGCTTTGTGTGGTTGCGTGTTCCACCACATAACCCTATACTTGGAATACTTTTTGGGGGTATCTTTTTATACAAATAGGCCTATACATATTCACCCAGGCAGTGCTCCAGCATTTTCTGATTTCCCACCAGGGTCTCTATTTGACGGATCAACATGTAATATGCTGTAAATGAACGGTAACTGACTCTTCTAATGTCACCATGCACACCACCATAAACACAATGCTAGTTGTATCTTATTTACTGGTAGCCAGGCTACATTTCTGGCAAGGGTGTCCTAGATCTTCTTTCAGTTCTGTTTCGCTTTCCACACCAAAGCAAACAGTTGGCGGAGTCATAACGATGCCTAGTGGGATATAAAGTTACATCTGTAGCCCCCGTTGTTGACATAGGTGATAAATCACACCTTGGCTACCTCTCGATGACCCACTCTTACTATGGGAAACAACACGTGAAACCCAGGCACCCAGACAGATAAGGCCTGGCTGACCTGGGAGTCAACTGTCGGGCCCCCAAACCTAAACAACAGTAAACTCTCCCTGAACTCTCGTTGAACTGGCCTCTTCCTCCTCCTTGAAACTGGAGAGACGCCAGATGGAAAGTGTTTCCTAGTGCTCTCGTGCTCTCTCAAGTGCCAGGAAAAATACTTATTTTCTAGGCTTGGGACCAACTGATTAGATAGGGCTTGGATGCTCTGTCATGTGTTGGTGTGACTGTCTGTTGAAGGGAATTTGTGTTGGAGAGTTTTCAGTCACGTATGCATTAACATGAGAAAACAGAACACCTCATCTAGTTCATTAGTTAGTTACACTGAGGTAACTGTATGGATATTTGAACCTGCAATCTGCCCTTTTCCAGTCCTGTATTTCATCTGCTGCACCCACTGATGTGTATAAACCGTGGATGACTGTCAGGGGCGCTGTATTGAAGACACCACGCAGCCATTTTGGCGGTACGCCTCCATTGCACAGTTTTTTGGGGGGTGCGCTATAATTTTCTTAATTCCTATGGAGGGACTGCTCCTTCTGGGGGTACCAATATGGCGGCCGACGGCGTCAAAGCCTCTCATTGGCCATTACATAGGCTTCACCACAAAGAGATAGCTGTGTTTTCATTATTCATTAATATACAGTACAGTTAGCTGTTCAGCCAGTTAGTCTAAGAATTTTAAGTCTCAGTATGGGGGGTGGGGGGTGGGGGGGGGGGGGGGGGGGGGGGGGGGCTTGAACCTCAGTCAAATGTTAATTTAGTCTCCCAATGACATCAATTCACGACCAAGTGGAAAATCTGCTTAAAGATGGAATCCGCTGGAGGGGGAAAGAGCGTCACTGGGGATTTGCAGTATCTTCTTTGTTGTTGTATCACAAACAGACCTGGCAGTTTTATCATGACGGATTCCAGCTTTAAGTGGAAGTTAAGGTTCACCCCTATTTGCCTTTGCAACCCTAAACGGTTAAATGAGTTATACAGTGTATATCACTGACAGTTCAGTCAAAAGAAGTGCATAACGAGACGTTTTTTGGGGTTATCCTCAAACTGGTGACTCTCACCTAGCAAATAGCCAACATGCTTCTCTCAGTAATAATCTCAAGTGTATGGAGTCAAGAACAAAGCCGACCCCGACTATTGGTGGCCCTCACGGAATTACCTTTCAGGACCCTTGTTAAAAGTCCCCCAGTGGTGACTGCTATAACTATGGGGCCATTTGACTGGGAAGTAAATCTCTGAGTGGGGAGAGGCCAAAGGTTTGTTTTAATGCCACCCAGGAGTTCAATGTATGGTCATGAACTGTAAGCTCATTCAACTGAATGTGGAACGTGAGAGCGCTGGTTGACATGTGGTTATCAAAATCTTCTTAATTTTTATACCACATTCTGCATATGATCATTTCTTAAAATATGACACCATTTGGTTGTTATAATAATATATACAGCCATGAATAAAGTTGTTATTCACAAATAAGTAAGCCTATGTTTCATTTCCAAAAATGTCATGCAAAATCAATGTAAATGGCATAATTCTATGTAAACGTCAAGATTTACGAATCACTCCAACCACGTTTCTATCCACAGTTGTTATGCAAGTAAAGTCACACCGTGATGGAAGCAGGAAGTTGCGGTATAGTTGTATAAATGCCGACAGATAACTTGTTCATTCGACATGGTGGGATCTTTTTGTGACGGTAAAATAACTTAGGAAAGAAATCGAGGTGGAACTTCCTTTATTCACAAATATTGATATAATAACCAACATGTCAAAGTAAACTTGGAGTCACACGATGACATGCTGTGTGGTCCTCCCACTACGACTCGGGAAAACATGTATTTTATTAGTTTACAGATTCAATTAATTGTGAACTTCACAGGGTGGTGAAAGTGCACTGTGATGAGCTTGATACTTCTTTCCAATAAATGCTGAGGGTCTTATTCTGGTGACGTGATGATCGGTGCTTGACTGAAGTTTGGCTATTGTAGACTAACCTACCCGCAGAGCCTACCCACACAGTATCTGCAAGCTGTTGGCTAGACCAGACCTGGCACACTGCAATTTAACACAACAGTTTTTGTGACAAAACTATCAGTAGAGTTGAAAATGCAATGGAAACATATTGAACATTAGATTTGTATTTGGTGCATGAAAACTCAAGCGAAAAAGTACATTTTGTGTTATTAAGCACTGATTTTTATCTGCAACAAGTCCATTTTGTGGAAACACCACTGGTGGGAAAATCTGGATTTTTGAATATTTCACTCGAAAATCTGTCGCCAATTGGATGGAAACCTAGCTATTGTTGCTGTGGATTTCGTCGTATGCACAATTTACGATCAAATCTGTGCTCCCGAACGTTTTATCAATGAAGCCCTTGGACTCTCATTTTGACTATTACAAAATGTCACGTTACTTTCTAACACAATGGGAGCAGGGTGCATTTACACAGGTTCTGCGCATGTGTTATGATCGTTAGTGGTTCATGATAAGTCTACACTTCTCCAGGCACTGTCAAGATCTAAACATCTGTCCAGACTTAGACCAGCACTGAACTGCAAATCCTGTTGGATTTGATATTTTAAGACGCCAGTCAGTTAGGGTTGAGGGGAGTTTAATGTCAACAGGGTCTTGACTTGACCTGGATGTGACCACAACACAACCCTTTTCTGACCCCAACAAGACCACTTCACATCTGCAGTCTTCCAGCGGTCAGTGATGGTCAGACCTCAACTTTTAACCCCAAATATGTTGGTTGATAAGAGGACGGTTAGAAGTTCGTGCAAGACATTTCGACCCCGTCTTTGTTGACTTTTGTATGATACAACATCGACCCACTTTGGAGCCTTTCATCTGCAAATCCTGTTGGATGTATTATCTTAAGACGCCAGTCAGTTAGGGTTTGAGGGGAGTTTGATGTCAACAGGCTCTTGACTTGACCTTGATGTGGCCACAACACAACCCTTTTCTGACCCCAAAAAAGATAACTTCACATCTGCAGTCCTACAGAGGTCAGTGACGGTCAGACCTCAACTTTCAACCCCAAATATTATAGTTGATAAGAGGGGGGTTAGAAGTTCATGCAAACACATTTCAACCCTATCTTTTGTTTACTTTTGTATTTTCCTACATTGACCCACTTTGGAGCTTTTGTCATGGACCTCTAGTTAATGTACAGTTTCAATGATAACATCATAAGTCACTAGTTTTGGGCTTGATGAGGGCCGTTGGAGCAAGAGCGAAGGCATACCGAAACTGGACTGTCAGTGATATCCCCGCTAAGGCAACCTTACCAAGGCAGCCCTCCTAACCCTCTGTTAGCCTGTATTTTGAGGACAATAAAACCCAGTTCTCCTGTTCAACTTCAGCTATCATCTCCTCATTCTTTTAGGTAGTTAGCTAGCTAAGGAATGGACCCGTTTATGCTAACATATTATACATGTTAACAGGGAATGATTGATGTTTGTACAGCGGCCGATGCAAATTTAAATAAATGTAAACAAAATTACCCGATTTAGTAATTTTAAATATTACTATTATACATTTTATACATACAAATTATATCCATCCACAAAAAAAACACATTTTCTGTCGGTGGAAACACCTTACACCTGGCCCCCACAGGAGTCGCTACAGGGCGATGGGACAAGGACATACCGGACGACAAAACTCTCCCCTAACTCGGACGACACTGGGCCAATTGTTGGTCGCCTCATGGGCCTCCCGGGCGCGGCCGGCATGGGTCTCGAACCAGCATCTGTAGCAATGCAGTTTGCACTGTGATGTAGTGTCTTAGAGCGCTGCGCCACTCGGGAGGCTCCATCCACAGAGTTGTTCATGCTTTTATCAATTGCATTGCACAAAGTATCAAAATACTACATAGTAGTGTTAGTGTTCATGTTAATTATATATAAAGCAGCCCTTGTAATCATCTGACAGAGAGTAGCCCGAGCCCCAAGTAATACATTTGGGCCAGATAACCATCAGCGGAATCGGCCCAAGCCATAAGTAATACATTTGGGCCAGATAACCATCAGCGGAATCGGCCCAAGCCATAAGTAATACATTTGGGCCAGATAACTCACACCGGAATCGGCCTGAGCTCAATCCCCGCATCCTAGCCATAAGTAATACTGCTGAAGGCGGCCCAGACTCGGGCCACATGACGTCGGCCGAGTCTGGCTCTCAGCAGGGTGCCCCGACTCTCAGCCGGAATGGTGCCGTGCTAGCTGGGTAACTCCCAATTGTATATCACGAAATTGCTGAGAAAATGGGGTAAAAGTCCAATTGTAGCACAATGCTTGGCAGACAAGGTTAATTGACTTAGAATACAACAACTGTAATGATCCCCGAGTTAGATTAGATTAAAATACAATATAGGCCTAATTGGCCAGACAAGGTGCTCTTCAAAATGTTGTCTTGACTGTCACATAGGGCCTACTGTCATTGTAAATAAGAATTTGTTCTTTAACTGAGTTGCCTAGTTAAATACAGGTTAAATAAAATACTGTATGTAATAAAATAATAAAGTTAAATAATTTCAATAATCTAGGCACACGGTCATCATTTTTTTTATTTAAAAAATCTGCGTTTCTGATTATAAAATTGTAAATAACAAAATCGAATGTATTTGTTCAATATGATTCCAATGAGCCTGTAATTATAGGCTTATAATATAATATTTTATTTATATATCCTACAAATGTAATGGTTGTGAACTTAAATTATATAAATGAACTTACACCTTAAGCATAAATAAATGATTTAAAGTAAAGTAAACAATATGGCATTTTCTGTAGACTAAAGAAAAAACGCCATAAGTGCACCATGGGAATGTCCTTTGTGGCCAATCGTGTCTTCTGGGTTTACCTTTAAGCTGCACTAGTCCCCTCCTAGTGCGCATATAAACCCACTTCTCCCAGACAACTCTCAGAAAACTTTGGACAGGAACTTTCACCATGCTCTACTCGTTGACATTTCTCGTCGAAAAGCTATCCCTTCTCTCGAACTTCAAACTTTTTGAGTTTAAATGGACGGATGGGAAACGCAAAGGGGCGGGATGCACAGAGCGCACGACATATAGTCATACAGTCGCGCCGTTGTCTCTCCAGAGAGGGGACCTTTTGGAGGTGCCGAGGACTTTGTTCACGCACTTCGGTATCTACTTGGGTGACAACAAAGTCGCTCATCTGATCCCAGATATCATGCCCGTGCTAACCAATGATAAGATGATAATCAAAAAAGTTATCACAAATAAGAGACTCATCATGGGTTGCTTGTACAAGTGTGCCACGGTGCGCGTGGACACCTTGGATGACTTTGTATATGGCTCAAACATATTGGTGAATCATATGGATAGAAAATGCAAGGCGCAACAACCGTTCCCAAATGAAGAGGTTGCCGAGAGGGCAGAACAACTCGTCGGCGCCATCCCTTACAGTTTACTATGGAATAACTGCGAACATTTTGTTACATACTGCAGATACGGTTCAGCAAAAAGTCAGCAAACGGAAATGGTAATTTTATTTTCCTTTTCCTATTTATTTTCAATACAATTACGTTGTGCATAATTCTGACCCGTTAACTTTTACGCTACAGGAGATAATGTAGTGTCTTCTTAAAATATTTTGCCTATGCATGACCTGTATCACAGCGAGGACTGTAATCTTTAGATTATGGCATAGATAATGTTTTCAGAGATTTGCATTTAGATTAAAATTATTACAAATGCATCGGATTGAATTGTTGATTCAAGCATCTTCAACCTTTGATATTTCCATCCCATATTTTGTATTTATATTCATGACAATGCATCTCCATTTTAAATTATGTTATGCCATGGTTAATTGAATAGGCAACTATATTCAGAAACATTGTGTTTTATTCAGTGTTACTGAAAATACGGGTATTTGGGCTTTGGTTTGTTGTTTTGGTGTTGTTGCATCCAAGGTCTTCTTCTCTCTTTTCTTCCATAATTCATGCAAGTTTAGATTTATAACATAAATACATGAAATATGCCTAAAAGGAATTGTTCATAAAAATCCTAAATGGGTATTAAATATTTATCTCCTTTCTTTGCAGTTTTGTGAGTTCCTGAAATCAATCATCCGAGACCAGAGGAGTGTCTTTCTCAGTGTTCTCCTGGGAATTATCTACATCATCTGCTTTGGCCTGGCGCCTTCAACTACGTTACCCACAATCCTCATCCCTTTCACTCTGTGGATGGCCGGCTGAGAAGCCAATGTTCAAAGCCTTCAAACACTCCTATATGGACATTTCAATAGAAACTATTTGGGATGGTGTCTTTTCATTGGTCCTTGTGATGACATTAATTGGCACCTCCCAACTCATTTGACTTTGGTATAGGCCTATAGTGGAACGTCATATAATAGTCGATTGTTACAGCAAGCGCTAGCATCCATTCACTTTTGAGTTGATCCTTGCCAGCCAAAAGTAAACACAGGGCAATGTGGTTGCAGGCCTAGCAATTTTACATGTGAGTGTTCAAGTCAACACTTACTGTATTGTATGTAGGCCATTAAGGCATTATATAGCCTTTATAAAGGCCATATGATCCCTCTGTGAACAATGTATTATCCATATTTCCCCCAAAAGATTGGCCAAGGCGCACTTTCTACCTTACTGTGTAAGTCACTGTCGTCTAATCTGTAAATAATTTATTTTCTTCAATGATGATACTCTTGTATAATTTTTGGAATAGATACAGTTTGAAACTCTAAGAGTACTACGCTGATTAATACAATACTTGTGTGTTTTGAGAGCAGATCATTTCGTTTTCAATCAAATACATTGTAAATATCAGAAATGTTAATAAAGATATTGGAAGTTGTCATTTGGTTTGTTTTGGTCTGGTTCCAGGAAATATGTTAATTAACAAAGCATTTTCCCACACAGTTAGGTCCATGCAATCACAGTGCATCTTAATACTCACATTGAATCTCTGTCAATACCACCCACAGCATTTTCAAATGATCATGTTATTGACATGATTGGCCACATAAAAAACCCAATATATTTCCAAACCCAAATATTTAATCATATAGGGTCAATTTACGCAAAGGCTACATTCATAAAATACACACATTCTCTGGATAATATTGCTGAGTAATGACTATACATTATTATTTTCTTTCTACTGTACGGGGTATTCACAGTTCCAGACATATCAAGAGTGAGTCAGCATTATACATCTCAACCTGACTGTTTATTCAGGCAATAAGATATTTCTGACCTTTTAAACTGAGGGGTTGTTATTCTGATTTGCCAATGAAAGCCACATAACGGGAACATTTCCCCCTGATGAAACCCTCCCGGTTGTGAAATTAAGCCGCCCTTGAAACCACACGATTAGTGGAAAGCTCTTCTATTTCTGTCAAAATTGCACTGCAACGTTGAGAAACCTCTAATCCCACGTGCTTGGCTCCTCCCAGACCCTTAGCCTCGATAAAACGGCCAGGTGTCAAACCATAGTTTAGTTCTGCCACCATGGTTCCCTTTCTCCAACTCCTCATCCGCTTCTTCATCGCTTCTAAAGTGGACGAAGAGGACAAGGCTCAAAGACTCTAAGTATGACCCGTCCCTGTACAAGCGTGGCAACCTTTTTGGAGATTCCTAGAACTCTCTTCACCCATTTTGGCATCTACCTGGGCAACAACCGGGTGGCCCACTTCATCCCGGACATCCTTCCGGTCTTCACCGAGAACAAGGGTGCCATCAGCAAGACGGTGACCAACAACTGGCTGATTCTAGGGATGATCGCCAAGTCGGCGAGCGCCAGGGTGACTCGTTGGCGGATTTTGCGTATGGCTCGGAGATCCTGGTCAACCACATGGACAAGCTGTGCAGCCAGCCCCCCCCCCCCCCCTGGAAGGGGACGAGGTGGCCAGGAGGGCAGAGAAGCTCATGGGCTCCATAACCTGGTGGAGTATGGGGTTCTCCTTTGTCAAAGGGCGCTGTTCTGACACGTTTTGTGGTTAGTATGTGATCGGAAAATCTATGGTGATTTCCCGGACGACTAAGATCAGTCACTGCAAATTCTCAGTGCCCCCCCCCCCCCCCAGGGCACTGTAAAGGAGGGTGTCACTTTAGACAAATGGGATTACCAAACGTCCCCTCAACTTTCAGTTCACTGACTTGACCTCTCCCAGTTTTAGCACACCTGACTCACCCTGTCAATCATCAAGCCCTATAATAGTTGTGTGCCGGACTAGGACTGGATTAGATCAGTAGAATGGCTGGGGGTACTCAATGAGATTGTAGGAATAACATTGGAGACCATGAGCCAATAGTACACTGTTGTACTTGGTGTTACATAATACCCAGGGCAATGAACCAATGGTGGGAGTAGTTTTTTTATTTAACCTCTATTTAACTTAGGCAAGTCAGAGTTACTGCTGGTTCAAATTACGGTCAGACAAACTTATTGTAATATTATTCGTATATCAAATCAAATTGTATTGGTCACATACACATGGTTTGCAGATCTTAATGCGAGTGTAGCGAAATGCTTGTGCTTCTGGTTCCGACAATGCAGTAATAACCAACGAGTAATCTAACCTAACAATATACTACTGAGTGAAGAACCTACTGAGACATGTTAAAGTGAATTGCTGCCGATAAATACGCTGGGGAAGCAAAAACTTGCAGTAGTGCATTGCTTTGCTGTTAGAGCGTTAGGCTACACAATACATGTTTATTGGAAGGAATCTGCTTTAGCTCAGAGCATATTTAGTCTTCAAACTATCGGAAGTACACAATTACATGGTACATGTAATTGTAGCCACAAAAGTGTGTCTATATATCCAGTCACCTATGTCATTGGGTCAAAAGGTCACACTGGAGGGATATTTTTCTGAAAGAGTTACGTGGGAAATATGCCAGATATTTCAATGGATTTTATGAAACAAAAACACAGATTATGGGACTATCATGTCCTGTCGTTAAATTGACCCTCCGTCACCCCACGTGCCAAATCGGAACATAGGTCAAAATGGAAACGCATAGGATGAAACCTTTCTTCAACTGTCAGATATGTTTCGGTCTTTCAAGTAAAAGTGCTGTTTCACGCTGACATCGACTGACTGTGTTGAAAACTACAGGGAAATAGCGGCTTAGTTGCTCAACTCCTTTGGTTTTTGAGAACGGATTTACAACGTCTCTTGTTTATAGCAGCCTACTTTTGAGTACTTCAGATGGCGGCAGTTGGCATACACCGGAGGTGGCTCATTTGTTCCAGCCCAGCAGTAAAACGCCTGGTTCAAATGATCAACGGTTCATGATTCACGGACAGGCTCCTCAAAATCTCTGGAGGATAATTAGTGAGTGTCATCAGGCACCACATTTAAAAAGCGTCTCAGACTTACTTAGTCTTACGCCGTAATCAGATCCCTGCTATCCATTCGTTAGAATCTAAAAGTCAAAGCTGGTAATAGATCAGCACACCTAATCACTCTTATGAATACGGATCCTGGTCTGAGTTCAGCAGGGCACAGTGTTGTGGAACGCTCAGAAATATATTGGGTAGAACAGACATGCAACCTCTCTGGCATGTAAGTAAAGAATCGGGGTAAGCTCTAATCATGGCATTTCTATCTGAACACGACACAGGTGTGCTGGTACCAACGTCTAGTCTAGACATGCTGGGATCACCCCTAGCTCAGACAATAGCCAATCAATGTTGGAATACTGCAGACTGATGCAATGTACAGTATGATGAGAGCGGTTAAAAGGGTGTACATTTCTCTGAAAAGGTCAGATGATTGTGTTTTGCTGTGGATAGATTGCTTTTAGGCCAACGAAATGTGAACTTAAAAGCTGCATCCCGATTCTCTACCCCTCTCCAAAAGTGTGCACTTGCACACCCCCATCAATGCATTCAAAAGCATCTGATTGGTGTAAGCAGTGGCGGAGGGAGGGAGTTACTAACATTGGTTAAATCCATGAGAGAACGTGTGCAAGTAGAGAATTGGGACAAGTCCACAGACTTGTCGAGTTGGACCGTAATGCACTGGTGAGCAGCACCATCTAGTGTTAATGCATTAAAGGCATCGCTGTTTGGCTGCGGCTGTTTACCAAAACAGTGGAGGGGTACCCACTTTGCTGTTGTTGGAATCCCAGATTGCCCCTTTAATGTAGACACAGGAAGTCCTCATTTTAAATAAGAAATGCTTTGTAATATAAATCAAAGTAATGACAAACACTTCAGGATGGAATGCCAGTAGCCCCGGATAGGAACCACTGCTACACAGTACTTTATAGAATAGAGGTAGTTATGGTTGAATCACAATGTTCTTGTCACATTAAGACATCTCACGCTGTTTCATTAACTGTTGCATCGTCATTGTACTTCATTTGTATGTGTGAATTGGGATGCTGCATCTTGGCCAGAACTCCTTTAAAAAGAGATTTGCATCTCAATGGTCACAAATGGACATGGATGAATAAATAAATACAATTAACAATAACGATTAGCCATTAGACTATCAAAGGCCCCAATTGAATCAAACAAAGACTTTCAAAGGCTTTCAAAGACAAAAAAAAAGGCAAAGAAGCCCTCCTCTCGTTCACTCGACGTTAACACGACGTTAAGATTTCGCAAGCTTTTATTCATCAGGTGGATAAAAAAAAAAAAGATGCAAAGGATGCTTACTCTTGTTTCATCCTCTTCCCTGCAGTTCTGTTTGACAGTGAGGAAGATCATCTGCAACAGGATGAACGCCTACCTCACAGCTCTGTGTGGAACGGGCACCGTGTTGTACCTGGGCTCCGTAACGCTGCTAAACACAGTACCACCCTGCTCGTCCCCTTCACCATCAGGATGGCATCGTAAAACAAAATGGCCATGACAATACAAAGACACTGGTTGAAATGACTGCGGAATATGGAATGCTTAAACGGTGTCCCACTATCAGTATCACTGCATTATCATTGTACATGACATTTAAAAAAAAAAAAAGCATTATGGGAAATGTCACGTTTGTGGTGATAGTCGTTTTATTCTTCTTCAACGTGCGCTATTTTATTAGTTTAAAGTTTTGACCGTTTAAAGGTGTCACGACTTGCGCCGAAGTCGTTGCCTCTCCTTGTTCGGGCGGCGTTCGGCGGCCAATCCACTTTTCATTTTCCATTTGTTTTGTCCTTGTCTTACACACCTGGTTTTAATCCCCCAATTACTTGTTCATTATTTACCCTCTGTTCCCCCATGTTGGTTTATTCTATTGCGGTCCATTATTGTGGCCTTGGATATATTTGAGGTGTGTTGTGATTATTGTTGAGTAAAATTGCGTACATTACTCACATCTGCTGTCCTGCGCCTGACTCATCTACACCAGCCACACACAGACGCATTACAAAAGAAGAGTACACATCCTACACATCTGGTGTATACATCTGGTATATACATTTCCATCTGTGTATAACAGTCTATAAATGGACAGCAATATTATTATTCTTTTTTTAAATTGTTGTTCCTGATAAAGGCATTGTTTTGATAGTATATAATGGACATCATGGCCTTGATGCTCAAAATTATACAGACAATAATGACATTGTGACAGGATGGACAAGGTGCAATTTTTTGACACTGTTAATGCCATACTCTGACAGGGTGAATGTACTGACCTATGCCTTTCAACTAAATTCATATGCCTACTCTTCCTTGTGCAACTTTTCAATTAGCCTATTGTATTTGTCTTTAATACTATATTGTGCTAATTTACTCCTCCTGTTGTTGCCCTTACCTACACTCCCAGTAGATTGCACTGTAAGTAACATTGCCATGCTTCTGAATGAAATGCATTATTTTGGGATACATGGAGAGGTAAGTCTATAGGGATTCTCAGGCTCTGAATATAGAAGTCCCAGAAATATCCTCAGTTGTCCTCAATTCTTGTCCATTATTGTTTGTGGTGGTTTCAGCATGATTGGAAGTGTCCCTACTACTGTAGCGATAAGAAGCAGTGTTTTCTCAGTCGGCGATATCCTTTCCATCCAATTCAGTCTCCCACTGGCCTATTTAGAACTAATAACAAACCATGAAATAATTCACTGTAAAAATTTAATCTGATGCCAACAGTGCTGGCATTTCTTTTCCTAATATGGCATATTGGATGGTAAATTGAACTAATGACTGCAGCAAACATAACGTACATGTAAACATTCGATTTTAAGGATGATTACACATTCAATTACGAAAGTATTTGCGGAATCGGAGGAGACAAAACATTGAGATTGCATTACATGGGTTTGTGGGTAAATTTCTTCTGCTGTTACCGAGGACACTAGACATTCACGCTTAACTGTGTAATACATGCATTGTTAAGACAGTACTGGGACACACCATGTGCCCAAAAACATTCATTTAAAATATATTTATCATATATTTCAAATTTAAAACGCTTTCTATTCAGTCCACCTGAATGTTCTCAAATTCAAATGATTTTGCACATACAAGCCCCATAGCTATACTAACAGTGGGCCTGTGATTACTTCCTGCCAAAACACCATTTTGATGGCCCACCATTCGGTGAGCTCTGCAACATGTATGTGCAAAATAATGATGTGTAAGAACATAATAATGGTGAACTGATGAGAAATATCTAGAACATTTGGGAAACACACTATTTTAAAGGTGCAATATAAAGAAATTGCTCCACCATTGCCTGCTTGCTAAAATACTAATAGTTTGCCTAATTTCAGTTTGTACCATCTAAACCACAGTTATTTTCAATAACCAAAAATATTGTATTTTCGGCTGTTTGAAGCTGGTGTAAAAAAACAAAAGTAAAAGATGCTAAAACTAAAGAATGGGAAGCATAGAAATCGGGAACAGATCTACAGCGTCTTAGACTTGCTTTCAATTAGAATGACAGATCTATAACTCACATTTCTATGTGAATTTGTTCAGGTCGCCCAAAACGTTACAAATTGCAGCTTTACATTTCAGATATTTTAAGTAGAATGCTCCTTTAACACTTCCTCTCAAAGATACAAAAATGACATGAATCCTCAATGAAAAAGTGTCTTTCCTTTTACCTCACTGGAAATACCAATACTGTCTTGTTTTTACAGTGCTCAATCATCGAGGTATAATGAAAGAAAAAATGCAGGTGGGTGGTAGTTGACTCTCGGTGGTAGTTGGGTGGCCACCTCACCAAGTTCTCATTGAAGAAGCCAATGTAATATAATTTATGTGGAAGATTCTGGCCACATGTAATGGACCAAAAATCTATCTCCCTTATTCCCCTGTCTCTCTCTCTTGCTCTCCCTCATATTCTCTCCACATCTCTTGCATCAGTCTTTCACGCTCCCTCCCTCTCCCTATATTACAACCCAGGCAGATGTACGCTGGCTGCAAAGTAGAACATTGCATTTGGAATAATCAACTCTCTTTCTCAGTGGGTCTGTGTGGGACAAACAGTGAGGGGTGATATAGCCTACTGGTAGTAGTTCGCAACCGAGTGGTCTCGTGGTTCAATAACCAAGCAGCGACTCGCTCATTCAATATGTGGGGAATATTTCATGACAGCTGGATCCAGAGTTCTGAGTTAGTCTGTTGTTATTTTTAACCATGAATCCTACAGCTACAGTTGAAGTCAGAAGTTTACATGCACTTAGGTTGGAGTCATTAAAACTTGTTTTTCAACCACTCCACAAATTTCTTGTTAACAAACTATAGTTTTGGTAAGTCGGTTAAGATATCTACTTTGTGCATGACACAAGTCATTTTTCCAAAAATTGTTTACAGACAGATTATTTCACTTATAATTTACTGTATCACAATTCCAGTGGGTCGGAAGTTTACATACATTAAGTTGACTGTGCCTTTAAACAGCTCTGAAAATTCCAAAAAAGGATGTCATGGCTTTAGAAGCTTTCGATAGGCTAGCTGACATAATTTGAGTCAATTAGAAACTCGGTGCCTCTTTGCTTGACATCATGGGAAAATCAAAAGAAATCAGCCAAGAACTCAGAAAAAAAATTGCAGACCTTCACAAGTCTGGTTCATTCTTGGGAGCAATTTTCAAACGCATGTTGGTACCACGTTAATCTGTACAAACAATATCACGGAAGTTCCAACACCATGGGACCACGCAGCCGTCATACCACTCAGGAGGGAGACACGTTCTGTCTCCTAGAGATGAACGTACTTTGGTGTGAAAAGTGCAAATCAATCCCAGAACAACTGCAAAGGACCTTGTGAAGATGCTGGAGGAAACAGAAACAAAAGTATCTATATCCACAGTAAAATGAGTCCTATACCGACAGAACCTGAAAGGCCGCTCAGAAAGAAAGAAGTCACTGCTCCATAAAAAAGCCAGACTATGGTTTGCAACTGCACATGGGGACAAAGATCGTGCTTTTTGGAGAAATGTCCTCTGGTCTGATGAAACAAAAATAGAACTGTTAAGCCATAATGACCATCATTATGTTTGGAGGAAAAAGGGGGAGGCTTGCAAGCCGTGGGACACCATCCCAACCGTGAAACACGGGGGTGACAGCATCATGTTGTGGGGGTGCTTTGCTGCAGGACGGACTTGTGCGCTTCACAAAATAGATGGCATCACGAGGCAGGAAAATTATGTGGATATATTGAAGCAACGTCTCAAGACGTCAGTCAGGAAGTTAAAACTTGGTCGCAAATGGGTCTTCCAAATAGATAATGACCCCAAGCATAATTCCAAAGTTGTGGCAAAATGGCTTAAGGACAACAAAGTCAAGGTATTGGAGTGACCATCACAAAGCCCTGACCTCAATTCTATCGAGAATTTGTGGGCAGAACTGAAAAAGCGTGTGCGAGCAAGGAGGCCTACAAAACTGACTCAGTTACACCAGCTCTGTCAGGAGGAATGGGCCAAGATTTACCCAACTTATTGTGGGAAGCTTGTGGAAGGCTACCCGAAACGTTTGACCCAAGTTTAAAGGCAATGCAACCAAATACTAACTGAGTGTATCTAAACTTCTGACCCACTGGGAATGTGATGAAAGAAATAAAAGCTGAAATAAATCACTCTCTACTATAATTTGGACATTTCACATTCTTAAAATAAAGTGGTGATCCTAACTGACCTAAGACAGGGAATTTTTTTCTAGGATTAAATGTCAGGAATTGTGAAAAACGAAGTTGAAATATATTTGGCTAAGGTGTATGTAAACTTCCGACTTCAACTGTAACTGCCAAAATAAAATAAACACTTACATAAAGTGTCTTAAGAGGGCATTGGGCCACCACAAGTCAGAACAGCTTCAATTCACCTTGACATAGAGGAATGATGTGACACCTTTCTTGCCTGAGAACTTCCATCATATGGTGTTTTGTTGATGGTGGTTGAAAACACTTAACAGACAGCTATGGTTTACATGATTTTCATGCTCATCAAAGCCATTCAGTCACCACTCACTCATGGACGGGGGAATTGTCATCCTATGGGGGCATAGCCACGGTAGCCAAAATAATGGCCTGCCCCAGCATTTTTTAAACATGACCCTAAGCATGATGGAATGTTAATTGCTTAATTAACTCAGGAAGCACGTGTGTGGAAGCACCTGCTTTCAATATACTTTGTATCCTTCATCATGTGTTTCCCTTCCCCATGGCAGTTAATTGTGATGCAGGTATTATACGCAACATCGTTCAATTCTCCCTTGGATAAGAGAAGCGAGGCTAATTGAATCTACCTTCTAATTAATTTGTTGTGAAATCGGTTTCATTCCTTAAAGCTCGACTCAGCTTCAAACAACAAACAATGTGTTTTTTCCCCCCCATTGCACATCACTGCATGACACTGTACTACTATTATTAATTTTCTTTGTATGATGCGGGATGCTCATTTCCTCAAAACAAAAACAATAGCAAATGCGCCTCGGGCGGCCGGCGGCCAAGGTCTTACCATATCAATCTGAGTTTGTTGAAGGTCTTCAAAAGTAACCTCCCTGCAGTGTGAACGAGGGGGATTTTTGTTAGATCCTGCTATTTTGATTGGTTGGATGAAGTGTGATATCCCCATCAAATATCTCATCTATTTAAGCCGTCACGTTTCAGAACTCCAGGTGCAATTCAGGACACACAAATCGACTCTCTTTGGCAAAGAAAAACCTAGTTATCACAGTGCAAATGCCTGCTATTTACATTTGGCTGCCAGGCCCGTAAAAGGGTATGCATGACATAACCGCATCTCCATATCAGCTACAAACCAACAATATCTTGTGATTTATAATTTGGTATAATACCATCACGTTTCCTGCTTCCTATGGTCTTATTTACCCTACCGAGCAGACTGTTAAAGAGCACCGCGGTGCTGATAAAACCTGCCAGATGTATGCCCCCCCCCCACCTTTGGTGGAGGCAGCCAGGTAGAGAGCACCGATAATAAGATATCATTACCTCCCCACATCAAGGCACGAATCCGGGAGAGAGACACACATACTATTGATTTAGTGGTTCTGTGGATTGCGCCTACACTTTACTGGAACCATTTGGAGCGAGGGCAGTGCGGAAACAACCTCTTGAGTTGGAGTGGAAATCCCGGGGCCTTGCCACGAGCACACTGCCCTTCTTGTTATGTAACCTAGATACTGTGTGTCTTCCATTCATTAGAGCCACTGTGGGGAGAGTGGAGGCTGGAGTCTCTTCTGAAATACAAGGCTTTGAAACTGTTTTCTGTTCTTGCTTGTCTTCTTCTTCAATGGTCATTGGGCACGATGAGATTCTTTTGTTTCTCTTATATGACTGCAAACTCTATGGCGGCTTTAAGGAAGAAAGCTAGGTTATATTTAAGAGTTGATTCTTGGGAGCTGTCCTCAAGCAGCCTTCTGAACCATTACAGATGAATGAGGTGTCATGCCCCATGCTGTATATCCGGGTGAGGACCGAGGAGAAGGTAATGAAAGGAATCCTATCACGGTATCACTCCTAATTAAATAGACGCTATTGTGGAAAGGTGATTTCTGTTCCGTATCACAGTTGTGTGTTGTGCTGTCGACCATATGCCTCCGGTGATCTCAATGCTCTTGGCACATAATTTTAAACCAAACCCAAAGCCAAGGTAAGATTAAGTTTAAAACACCTGACCTGCTTTGAACTATCTATCTGGCCAATGACATTCTAATAAATGTCTGTCAGAGATGTTATATTCACCTAATATCATACACAAGACAGTATGGCTTCCATCTAACATGGACGAGTACATGATAAATACCCATCTGGCAACAATGGAGTCAAACACCTGTTTGTAAAAGTCAACATTTACAAACAGGAATGTGGTTAAAATATGCAAAGTAGTCAGGTCGCCTTCATTTGGCCTGTGGCTAATGCAAAGCTGCTAGTAATTAAACGTGAACATTGATTTGAAGTGCAAACATGTTCTTCGCATTAGGCTAAAAATTAAATCCTCCTGTCGACATGTCCCACAGAAAAAAAATACATATAGATACATAGCTCAAATGTATGTAATGCCTGACAATATTCCAGAAATAAATGGCTATGACATTTAGACTGCAGGGTGGCCAATGGTTCCTTATTCGGCTTCTTAATGTCAATTGATGTATTGTTCAATGGAGACACATTTTTTTTTGTTGCCATCAAGCCAAATATTTGGCAATGATATAATTTAAATTGTGATGGTGAGTAAAAACCCTAACCTTTAAGATTCTGTCATGAAGAGCACATGTTCAACTAGACACAAAAAACATGTTTTCCCATCACAAGAAGTTAAAAAACTAAATGACTATAGTAAGTGCCTCTCTTCAGCTTAATTAAATAGAGAACAAATCGAGATCGGGAACTAGGATGGTTGTATCATTTATTTGAGTTTGTATTGATTTAAACCAGAACTATACATCGTACAACACTCCACAATATGTCCAAGTGTAGATCTAGGTCTTGTGCTTCCAATCAGGGGTTATAGCGGTGTTATAGTGCGTTGTGGGAAGGGAAATGTAACACATCTGAGAAAAATCCACTCGAACGGCTCCTGAGCTGGTGACAATAAAATAACTAGGGCTTTACAATGACGGTAAACACTTGGGAGTATTTTCGGGGGTTAGTGGGTTAAAATCTCCCTAGAAGTCACAGAGGGTGTATGGAGGGACATTCATATTGTCTTTATTCCTATTGAAAATCAGATTTATTGAATTCACCATGTGGTATATATTAAAGGGCACTTAATTACATATACACAGGTTTTTAAAAATGCAATATTGGTGCACAACTTCTACTTAACATACCAAAAGGATGCAAAAGACACTAACAGTACAATGAACACTGACTGAACTAGCCTGGTCCTATGCCGCTAATGCTATTAGTGCGTTGTTTTTATATCATTGCAGTTGAAATGTGTGTGACTGTCCTTGTCTGTCAGTGTAAAAGTGTTTTGTTACTTGTCATGTTTTTGTGTTTTTTGGGTGACCTCAGGAAGAGTTGCTGCTGCTTCTGCAATGGGGATCCAAATAAATGAACAAATAAGCAAATAAATAGCATATTGAGGAGGGCCCCTGGCCCTGCGCCAGCCAGCGTGGGATACATCCTGCTCCCACTCCCTTCCATCTGTACCGCATTCAGGAAATCCATCAAGCTCAACGAGCCCCTTCCTGCTTCCCCTCATGACACACACACACAGTCTTGTATAACTAACCTTGACACACAATTCAGTCCCATTCAAAATCCTATTTTCCCTAACCCCTAAACTTAACCCTAACTCCTAACCCAACACTATTTCTAACCATAAGGGCAGATTTCAAGATTTTACTGCTAACCTACAAAGCATTACATGGGCTTGCTCCTACCCATCTTTCCGATTTGGTCCTGCCGTACATACCTACACGTACGCTACGGTCACAAGACGCAGGCCTCCTAACTGTCCCTAGAATTTCTAGCTGGAGGCAGGGCTTTCTCCTATAGAGCTCCATTTTTATGGAATGGTCTGCCTACCTATGAGAGAGATGCAGACTTGGTCTCAACCTTTAAGTCTTTATTGAAGACTAATCTCTTCAGTAGGTCCTATGATTGAGTGTAGTCTGGCCCAGGAGTGTGAAGGTGAACGGAAAAGCACTGGAGCAACGAACCACCCTATTACAGGAGCTGAGTCACTGGCTTACTGGTGCACTTCCATGCCGTCCCTAGGAGGGATGCGTCACTGACGTGGTCTTCCTGTCTGGATTGGCGCCCCCACAGCCCCCCCCATACTCAACCTTGTCTCAGGATGGTAAGTTGGTGTCTCTCTCTCTCTCTCTCTCTCTCTCTCTCTCTCTCTCTCTCTCTCTCTCTCTCTCTCTCTCTCTCTCTCTCTCTCTCTCTCTCTCTCTCTCTCTCTCTCTCTCTCTCTCTCTCTCTCTCTCTCTCTCTCTCTCTTCCTCCTCTCTCCCCCTCCCTCTCTCTATCTCCCTCCCTCCCTCCCGCCCTAGGACCATGCCTCAGGACTACCTGGCCTGATGACTCCTTGCTGTCTCCAGTCCACCTGGCCGTTTCAACTTTTCTGCCTGCGGCTATGGAACCCTGACCTGTTCACCGGATGTGCTACCTGTCCTAGACCTGCTGTTTTCAACTCTCTAGAGACAGCAGGAGCGGTAGAGATACTCTGAATGATCGGCTATGAAAAGCCAACTGACATTTACTCCTGAGGTGCTGACGTGTTGCACCCTCGACAACCACTGTTATTATTATTATTTGACCCTGCTGGTCATCTATGAACATTTGAACATCTTGGCCATGTTCTGTTATAATCTCCACCCGGCACAGCCAGAATAGGACTGGCCACCCCTCATAGCCTGGTTCCTCTCTAGGTTTCTTCCTAGGTTCTGGCCTTTCTATTGAGTTTTTCCTAGCCACCTGCATTGCTTGCTGTTTGTGGTTTTAGGCTGGGTTTCTGTACAGCACTTTGAGATATCAGCTGAAGTAAAAAGGGCTTTATAAATATAATTGATTTGATTGTCTTGGCTGTGTGCTTAGGGTCGTTGTCCTGTTGGAAGGTGAACCTTCGCCCCAGTCTGAGTTCCTGAGTGCTCTGGACCAGGTTTTCATCAAGGATCTCTCTGTACTTTGCTCCTTTAATCTTTTCCTCGATCCTGATTAGTCTCCAAGTCCCTGCCTCTGAAAAACATCCCCACAGCATGATGCTGCCACCACCATGCTCCATACCCACTGCATTCAGGCCAAAGAGTTAAATCATGTTTTCATCAGACCAGAGAATCTTGTATCTCATGGTCTGAGAGTTCTTTAGGTGCGGGCTGTCATGTCCCTTTTAACGAGGAGTGGCTTCCGTCTGGTCACTTAACCATAAAGGACTGATTGGTGGAGTGCTGCAGAGATGGGAAAACATTCCAGAAGGACAACCATCTCCAGAGAGGAACTCTGGAGCTCTGTCAGAGTGGCCATCGGGTTCTTGGTCACCTCCCTGACCAAGGCCCTCCTCCCCTGTTTGCTCAGTTTGGCCGGTCAGACAGCTCTAGGAAGAGTCTAGATGGTTCCAAACTTCTTCCATTTAAGAATGATGGAGGCCACTGTTTTCTTGGGGACCTTCAATGCTGCAGACATGTTTTGGTACCCTACCCGAGATCTGTGCCTTGACACAATCCTGTCTCGGAGCTCAACGGACAATTCCTTCAACCTCATGGCTTGATTTTTGCTCTCACATTCACTGTCAACTGTGGGACTTTATATTGACAGGTCGGCGGCTTTCCAAGTCATGTCCAATCAATTGAATTTTCCACAGGTGGATTCCAATCAAGTTGTGGAAACATCAAGGATCATCAATGGAAACAGGATGCACCTGAACTAAATTACGAGTCTCATAGCAAAGGCTTTGAAAACTTATATAAATAAGGTATTTGTGATGATTTTTAATACATTAGCAAATATTTATAAAAAACTGTTTTTGCTTTGTCATTATGGGGTATTGTGTGTAGATTAATCAGGATGCATTTTTTTATTTAATCCGTTTTAGAGTAAGGCTGTATATTTTCTGAACGCACTGGGTATGTCCGAAATATTTTAGCTATTTTCACAACCACAATTATCTGCACAGTTGCTGGCGTTGGGGAGAAGGGCCTAGGTTTTGATAAATAAACAAGTTGTGAGTGTGTTAGGGCTTGTCCCCTCACTGGCCAATCAGAACGTGCTCCATGGCTAAATATATTGTTGCTTCAATTTGAGTATTTTCAGTCTTTTATGTATTGCCTTGGAACCAACTCCAATTCCAATGTTAGTCCGTTAAAGTTTGTTAAACAGCTTACAGAAACAAAATAACAAAATGTAGACCTGTCCTATCTTCGCTAAATATGTTAACTTGAACCTGTTTGCAGTCCACATTGTTCAAAGTAATTGCATAGCTTCAATAGCATTCACTCTGATGTTTGGGCTAGGCCAACTGTAAATGACATTATGGATGAGCATGGACATGCCAAACGTTGTCAAAAAGCAAGGTTACATTCACTAAAAAGAGAGCAAATAATTCTAATAAAATTTGAAACAATTAATGGCACCCGTTTGAACTTGTTATCAGTATAAAATACACCTGTCCACAACCTCAAACAGTCACACTCCAAACTCCACTATGGCCAAGACCAAAGAGCTGTCAAAGGACACCAGAAACAAAATTGTAGACCTGCACCAGGCTGGGAAGACTGAATCTGCAATAGGTAAGCAGCTTGGTTTGAAGAAATCAACTGTGGGAGCAATTATTAGGAAATAGAAGACATACAAGACCACTGATAATCTCCCTCGATCTGGGGCTCCACGCAAGATCTCACCCCTTGGGGTCAAAATGATCACAAGAACGGTGAGCAGAACCACACGGGGGGACCTAGTGAATGACCTGCAGAGAGTTGGGACCAAAGTAACAAAGCCTACCATCAGTAACACACTACGCCGCCAGGGACTCAAATCCTGCGGTGCCACACGTGTCCCCCTGCTTAAGCCAGTACATGTCCAGGCCCGTCTGAAGTTTGCTAGAGAGCATTTGGATGATCCAGAAGAAGATTGGGAGAATGTCATATGGTCAGATGAAACCAAGATAGAACTTTTTGGTAAAAACTCAACTCGTCGTGTTTGGAGGACAAAAAATGCTGAGTTGCATCCAAAGAACACCATACCTACTGTGAAGCATGGGGGTGGAAACATCATGCTTTGGGGCTGTTTTTCTGCAAAGGGACCAGGACGACTGATCCGTGTAAAGGAAAGAATGAATGGGGCCATGTATCATGAGATTTTGAGTGAAAACCTCCTTCCATCAGCAAGGGCATTGAAGATGAAACGTGGCTGGTTCTTTCAGCATGACAATGATCCCAAACACACCGCCCGGGCAACGAAGGAGTGGCTTCGTAAGAAGCATTTCAAGGTCCTGGAGTGGCCTAGCCAGTCTCCAGATCTCAACCCCATAGAAAATCTTTGGAGGGAGTTGAAAGTCTGTGTTGCCCAGCAACAGCCCCAAAACATCACTGCTCTAGAGGAGATCTGCATGGAGTAATGGGCCAAAATACCAGCAACAGTGTGTGAAAACCTTGTGAAAACTTACAGAAACGTTTGACCTCTGTCATTGCCAACGAAGGGTATATAACAAAGTATTGAGATAAACTTTTGTTATTGACCAAATACTTATTTTCCACTATCATTTGCAAATAAATTCATAAAAAATCCCACGATGTGATTTTCTGGATTTTTTCTCTCCATTTTGTGTCATAGTTGAAGTGTACCTATGATGAAAATTACAGGCCTCTCTCATCTTTTTAAGTGGGAGAACTTGCACAATTGGTGGCTGACTAAATACTTTTTTGCCCCACTGTACATATAGGAACCAAACCATCTAACAGATTGCATTCGAACCTCTCCAGAAGTGGATATGCATGCATGACACGGACGTTCTCACAATAAACAAGGACAGTGAATCATTCTAATAAGTTTGGTTTTGATGGGTTCGGATTTCTAAACTTGAAATATTGTTAATCATCAGTTCTACTAGAGACATGAGGAGTGCCATAGTCTGGTTTATACACCACAAGTAATGGGTATCTGTAGGAGGAAAGTATGTGGTGGGGTCAATGAAGGTTGGATAGGACCCAGGGGGCTTTGGAATGTACTGTGTAGAGGGGAGGCAATCACATGATTGCAGCCACTGATAATGGTGGAGAGATGTGGTTTAGTGAGGAAAGGGGCCGAGGTCAGATCAGGTCACGTTAACCTTTCTAGGGCAGGCGTTCCGCTAGCAGAACCCCTCGACAACATTCCGCTGAAAAGGCAGTGCGCGAAATTCAAAAATATTTTTTAGAAATATGTACCTTTCACACATTAACAAGTCTAATACAGCAAATGAAAGATAAACATCTTGTTAATCTGCCCATCGTGGATGGGATAGATTAATATAGATAAATATAGATGAATATAGATGAAATTAATCACTAACCTTTGATGATCTTCATCAGATGGCACTCATAGGACATAATGTTTCACAATACATGTATGTTTTGTTCAATAATGTGCATATTTATATCCAAAAATCTCAGTTTACATTGCCGCGTTACGTGCAGTAATGTTTTGATTCCAAAACATCCGGTGATTTTGCAGAAATACTCATAATAAACATTGCTAAAAGATACAACTGTTATTCACAGAATTAAAGATAGACTTCTATTTAATGCAACTGCTGTGTCAGATTTTTTTAAAACTTTACGGAAAAAGCATAATCTGAGAACGGCGCTCAGAGCCCAATCCAGCCAGAGAAATATCCACCATTTTGGAGTCAACAGAAGTTAGAAATAACACCATAAATATTCACTTACCTTTGATGATATTCATCAGAAGGCACTCCCAGGATTCCAGTTCGACAATAAATGACTGATTTGTTCCATAAAGTCCATCATTTATGTCCAAATAGCCACTTGTTGTTAGCGTGTTCAGCCCAGTAATCCATCTTCATGAGGCGCAGGCACTTCGTCCAGACAAAAACTCAAAAAGTTCCATTACAGTCCTTTAGAAACATGTCAAACGATGTATGGAATCAATCTTTAGGATGTTTTTAACATAAAACATCAATAAGCTTCCAACCGGAGAATTCCTATGTCTGAAGAAAAGCACTGGAGCGAGAGGTAACTCTGTCAGGATCGCGCGTCACGAGCCTGAGACACTCTGCCAGACCACTGACTCAGAGGTCTCATGAGCCCCTCCTTTATAGTAGAATCCTCATTCAAGTTTCTAAAGACACTTGACATCTAGTGGAAGCCGTAGGAAGTGCAACTTTATCCATATCCAACTGTGTATTCGGTCGGCCAAGCTTTGAAAAACTACAATCCTCAGATGTCCCACTTCCTGGTGGATTTTTCTCAGGTTTTCGCCTGCCATATGAGTTCTATTATACTCACAGACATCACTCAAACAGTTTTAGAAACTTCAGAGTGTATTCTATCCAATACGAATAATAACATGCATATATTAGCATCTGGGACAGAGTAGGAGGCAGTTCACTCTGGGCACGCTATTCATCCAAAAGTGAAAATGCTGCCCCCTATCCCAAAATAATTATTAAGGGAGAAGGAACAGTTTATTGCATGCATCACTGAATTTCCTGCCTAGTGACAAAGATGTCATGTTTAGAGAGAAGGAGGAGATTCCACCCCAAATTGGGGTATATATACTACCACTGGAGGAACCATGTCTTTGTCTTATGCAGTTGTATTGACCCAATGGGTGAGTAAACTTGGTTTAAGCTTTACTAATCGTCCGGGAAATCTTAGAACCTTCATTTACAAACTAACAGTTTTGATACAATGCAATGAAAGACAAGCCATCTGTTCATTTTTTTCATAAACAATAAATACATGTAAAATGTAATGATGTCCTAAAATCCGCAGCATATAAAAAGACAACGCATATTGCTGTTGAACCAGCCTTCGTTGTAGCAGATTATGAAATGGAAAAATAACTTCTAAATACGAGGTTCACCGGTATTCACAGAGGTTCTCATCTTTCGTTTCATGGTGGGCATGGACACGTCACCTACATCAGGGAGGGGGTTTTACACGCCTCCAAAGGATGGCTAAAACAATGTGGGCCTGCCTACAATACACAGATAAAAAGATCACTGTTTTACTCCTCTCAAACTTGATATTTGAATAAAGCTTTGGTGATTAAGATGTATTTCTCAGCGGTCTCACTTTAAATCAAATAAAACGAAATGGGGAAAAATCATGTGTTTTTTATGTTTCTAAGTACGAAGTATACAGGCACCAAATCGCATTTTGTTCCATGAGCATATGGGCAGTGTGGGTCACGGCTGGATAGGCTGTGTTTCCACTGTCAAAATGAATTCCATTACCAACCGCTTTTAGAAATTGTGTTCCCCATTTATTTATCATTAGTCCCACATTAATAAACCATTTACTAAATTAGTCAAACTAGTCAAATATTTTGGCAATTCCTAATCAAAAGTGGGTGCTATTTTTACTTCATAAATGTTTTGCGTTACCAGTGTAATTTCTCACAAAAAGATGGGCATGCCATTGGTTGACATTCCTGCTGTACCTGGTAAAAGAACAAACACACAAAAAAGGATGTTTAAGGAAATGTATATATGTGTGAATAACTAGCTTACTAAAATGTACAACTGGTGAGTAAAGGGTTTGTAAATGCCTTTAAAATAAAGTGTTACACTAGAGGGTTGTTGGTGTGTGGTCCCCTGGTCTTCTGGTCCCGGTGATGCTAGGCTGCAGCAGTCAAGTGTAGTGGACGCAGGGAGAAAACACAGACACACAGAGAGAGAAAGAGTGATAGAGAGAGAGTGAGACACATTTTGTTTATATTTTGGCTCTACATTATATATGACCTATATGTAATACTAATGAACCATTATGTATGACAGCCAGACACTTATATTTGCAATATAAGTAGTTTGGCTTTCATGAGCCAATGGTCATATATTAGGTATTCACTCAGTAGTCTTCCTTCTTTATCTAATAAATGTGCTTATTCATTCACAACTAGGATGTTGCTGGGCCCAGCACAGGCAGTGTGGTCCCCTGGTCTTCGGGTGCCAGTGATGTGGAAAAGGATGCTTGGCTTAGCAGACACAGCTCAGAGGTGAATGCATAGGAGGTAGGAAGAAGAGACACAGATGTACTGCCAGTTCCTTAATATGTTGGCTCTATATGTAGTAGCAACTAACATGCTGACCACAACGCTGGCGTTACGGGCGCGAGCGTTGCAAAATAAATGTACGCATATATGTTTTTCAAACATCTCATACAAACTGCTCGCGAGCATCTGTGTATCCAGGTGCTAAAATAGAACTTGGTTCTATTTTTGACGCTTGAGCGCTGCAAGTCCCGCCTCTCCCTTCTCCTCATTGGTTTTAAGGAGCATATACCCACGTGGGTGATTGAAAGCTGAACTGAGGTCCACACTCCAGCCCAGTTGGTGGTGGCAATGCACCTTAGTTGGCTGCCAACTGCCATACAAAGTCCAAAGAAGAAGAAGACTGAAGGAGAGATTACTGCAGTCGAGTTGAAGCGCTTACAGAAGTTGCACACATAGGGAGAAAACATTTTATGCTCCGGGAAACATTTTGCCTTTATAAACACCTCATGCAATTCTACATGACTGGAGACTTCGGACAAATATTTTTTAATACCGCACAAATTATTGAAACGATAGGCTACTTTGACAAACTTTCAAAACAACCTAGTCTTGAATCCATCAATAGCCTAAGCCCAGCTGTGTGGAGACACATATTGTAGGAGGAAATTGTAGTCCTAAAAGAGACTTCCAGTTGCACTGACTCACCCAGTGATGCGCCGCTCACTAGCCGGCAATGGCCAATGCGCTAGTGCCAAAAGCTCATCTCCGTCCTGTTTAACTATGTAAAACAATGTTCTCTCAACAGGCCTGTTTGGAAGTTGATATAATATCTTGTTCGTCTACAGCAGACATAGAGTCTTCTCTTTTCAGCAGGAGCCAACCACTTCCCGCGATTTTATTAGAAATATTGCGAAAGGCCTGTTTTGTCTTCATGCTGTTCACTGGCATATTTGCCTGGCGTTCCCGACCGTAGGCTACGCCTTGTTATTGGAATAGCTATTGACCCTCAGTGGCTAAATTATAGTCCTAATCATGGTGTAGTAGTCTATTCTGAATGATTTCATTGATTTCTGACAGACAGCAGTAACACTATAACTTTGGCTAATGTATTTCAATCTATGAAGGGTGTTGCAGCTCCTCCAAAACCCTCCATGCGGGTATGATTCTAAAAGGAAATCAATTAGGAAGTGATATTTAAACTAGGTAGCTTGCTAAACACACACACACACTCGACCGGTGACCGCAGCTCAAGACATGTACGTTTGGATACCGTGTGCACGCAATCTCCGCACTGGGCAGACTGGGAAAAAGGCACAACCGGGCCCAGGTGAGCTCTGTACAGGGCAGACCAGTTTTTCTTTAGAAAGCCCTCCTATTCTCCACTCATTACCTGTATTAACTGCACCTGTTTGAACTCGTTACCTGTATAAAAGACACCTGTCCACACACTCAATCAAACAGACTCCAACCTCTCCACAATGGCCAAGACCAGAGAGCTGTGTAAGGACATCAGGGATAAAATTGTAGACCTGCACAAGGCTGGGATGGGCTACAGGACAATAGGCAAGCAGCTTGGTGATAAGGCAACAGCTGTTGGCGCAATTATTAGAAAATGGAAGAAGTTCAAGATGACGGTCAATCACCCTCGGTCTGGGGCTCCATGCAAGATCTCACCTCGTGGGGCATCAATGATCATGAGGAAGGTGAGGGATCAGCCCAGAACTACATGGCAGGACCTGGTCAATGACCTGAAGAGAGCTGGGACCACAGTCTCAAAGAAAACCATTAGTAACACACTACGCCGTCATGGATTAAAATCCTGCAGCGCACGCAAGGTCCCCCTACTCAAGCCAGCGCATGTCCAGGCCCGTCTGAAGTTTGCCAATGACCATCTGGATGATCCAGAGGAGGAATGGGAGAAGGTCATGTGGTCTAATGAGACAAAAATAGAGCTTTTTGGTCTAAACTCCACTCGCCGTGTTTGGAGGAAGAAGAAGGATGAGTACAACCCCAAGAACACCATCCCAACCATGAAGCATGGAGGTGGAAACATCATTCTTTGGGGATGCTTTTCTGCAAAGGGGACAGGATGACTGCACCGTATTGAGGGGAGGATGGATGGGGCCATGTCTCGCGAGATCTTGGCCAACAACCTCCTTCCCTCAGTAAGAGCATTGAAGATGGGTCGTGACCCGAAACACACAGCCAGGGCAACTAAGGAGTGGCTCCATTAGAAGCATCTCAAGGTCCTGGAATGGCCTAGCCAGTCTCCAGACCTGAACCCAATAGAAAATCTTTGGAGGGAGCTGAAAGTCCGTATTGCCCAGCGACAGCCCCGAAACCTGAAGGATCTGGAGAAGGTCTGTATGGAGGAGTGGGCCAAAATCCCTGCTGCAGTGTGTGCAAACCTGGTCAAGAACTACAAGAAACGTATGATTGCTGTAATTGCAAACAGAGGTTTCTGTACCAAATATTAAGTTATGCTTTTCTGATGTATCAAATACTTATGTCATGCAATAAAATGCAAATTAATTACTTAAAAATCATACAATGTGATTTTCTGGATTTTTGTTTTAGATTCCGTCTCTCACAGTTGAAGTGTACCTATGATAAAAATTACAGACCTCTACATGCTTTGTAAGTAGGAAAACCTGCAAAATCGGCAATGTATCAAATACTTGTTCTCCCCACTGTATTAATTTTGAACAGTCTGTGCGGGGTAAGATAAGATCTTCATCACGGTTGTAGTCCTTGCTTTTGGTATGCTTTTGGTATGTGTCAAGAACAATAAAAATGTATTGTGACAAAATATATTGTAGCAGCAGGAGCCTATTGGAAAGACTTGGAGGTGTGGCTTGTTGGGGCTTTTTGGCCTCCCATGAGATGGATTGTTTTGTGTTATGTTGTGTTCTGTGATACGTATTTTAAATCATAAATGTTTCCCTATGGGTTCTTTGTTTGGTTGATTTGCGTGGTTAAGCATTATTAGGTGAGCTTGTTCAAAGAGCGGGAATCTGCAAGACTTTGAGCAGGTAATACCAGTTAGTGTTGACGGTTTAATCTGAAGAATATCAAGACGCCGTATTCAAAAGGCCCTTAGCGAAGCTTTTGAAGCTTTGGTTCCCCCACTACAGAGGCTTCTAGTTGTAACTTCACCTCCATGAACAGCATTAATACAAACTCCTCCATGACTGCCATTTATCAGCTTTCACATTAAAACAATGAAGATGGAGTGCTAATTCAGACACAGTTTCTAAAAAATAACATTTAGAACCCCTATACTACTGTAGGCTACCTGATTTAAGCCTGTCACACACTTCATTCACTAGGCATTTCACACACTTCATTCACTAGGAATTTCACACACTTCATTCACTAGGAATTTCACACACTTCATTCACTTGGAATTTCACACACTTCATTCACTAGGAATGTCACACACTTCATTCACTAGGAATGTCACACACTTCATTCACAAGGAATTTCACACACTTCATTCACAAGGAATTTCACACACTTCATTCACTAGGAATGTCACACTTCATTCACAAGGAATGTCACGCACTTCATTCACTAGGAATGTCACACACTTCCTTCACTAGGAATTTCACTCACTTCATTCCCTATGAATTTTACACACTTCATTCACTAGGAATTTCACACACTTCATTCACTAGGAATTTCACACACATATGCTTGTCTCAAAGATTAAGCCATGCAAGTCTAAGTACACACGGCCTGTACAGTGAAACTGCGAATGGCTCATTAAATCACTAGGAATGTCACACACTTCATTCACTAGGAATATCACACACTTCATTCACAAGGAATTTCACACACTTCACTCACTAGGAATGTCACACACTTCATTCACTAGGAATTTCACACACTTCATTCACTAGGAATTTCACACACATATGCTTGTCTCAAAGATTAAGCCATGCAAGTCTAAGTACACACGGCCTGTACAGTGAAACTGCGAATGGCTCATTAAATCACTAGGAATGTCACACACTTCATTCACTAGGAATATCACACACTTCATTCACAAGGAATTTCACACACTTCACTCACTAGGAATGTCACACACTTCATTCACTAGGAATTTCACACACTTCATTCACTAGGAATTTCACACACATATGCTTGTCTCAAAGATTAAGCCATGCAAGTCTAGGTACACACGGCCTGTACAGTGAAACTGCGAATGGCTCATTAAATCACTAGGAAGGTCACACACTTCACTCACTAGGAATTTCACACACTTCATTCACTAGGAATGTCACACACTTCACTCACTAGGAATTTCACACACTTCATTCACTAGGAATTTCACACACTTCATTCACTAGGAATGTCACACACTTCACTCACTAGGAATTTCACACACTTCATTCACTAGGAATGTCACACACTTCACTCACTAGGAATTTCACACACTTCACTCACTAGGAATTTCACACACTTCATTCACTAGGAATGTCACACACTTCACTCACTAGAAATTTCACACACTTCATTCACTAGGAATTTCACACACTTCACTCACTAGGAATTTCACACACTTCATTCACTAGGAATGTCACACACTTCATTCACTAGGAATTTCACACTTCATTCACTAGGAATGTCACACACTTCACTCACTAGGAATTTCACACACTTCATTCACTAGGAATGTCACACACTTCACTCACTAGGAATTTCACACACTTCATTCACTAGGAATGTCACACACTTCACTCACTAGGAATTTCACACACTTCATTCACTAGGAATGTCACACACTTCATTCACTAGGAATGTCACACACTTCACTCACTAGGAATTTCACACACTTCATTCACTAGGAATGTCACACACTTCACTCACTAGGAATTTCACACACTTCATTCACTAGGAATTTCACACACTTCACTCACTAGGAATTTCACACACTTCATTCACTAGGAATGTCACACACTTCACTCACTAGGAATTTCACACACTTCACTCACTAGGAATTTCACACACTTCATTCACTAGGAATGTCACACACTTCACTCACTAGGAATTTCACACACTTCATTCACTAGGAATTTCACACACTTCACTCACTAGGAATTTCACACACTTCATTCACTAGGAATGTCACACACTTCATTCACTAGGAATTTCACACTTCATTCACTAGGAATGTCACACACTTCACTCACTAGGAATTTCACACACTTCATTCATTAGGAATGTCACACACTTCACTCACTAGGAATTTCACACACTTCATTCACTAGGAATGTCACACACTTCACTCACTAGGAATTTCACACACTTCATTCACTAGGAATGTCACACACTTCATTCACTAGGAATGTCACACACTTCACTCACTAGGAATTTCACACACTTCATTCACTAGGAATGTCACACACTTCACTCACTAGGAATTTCACACACTTCACTCACTAGGAATTTCACACACTTCATTCACTAGGAATGTCACACACTTCACTCACTAGGAATTTCACACACTTCATTCACTAGAAATTTCACACACTTCACTCACTAGGAATTTCACACACTTCATTCACTAGGAATGTCACACACTTCATTCACTAGGAATTTCACACTTCATTCACTAGGAATGTCACACACTTCACTCACTAGGAATTTCACACACTTCATTCACTAGGAATGTCACACACTTCACTCACTAGGAATTTCACACACTTCATTCACTAGGAATGTCACACACTTCACTCACTAGGAATTTCACACACTTCATTCACTAGGAATGTCACACACTTCATTCACTAGGAATTTCACACTTCATTCACTAGGAATTTAATACTTGTAGGACACCCTGATGTTTTGAAATTCGGGACATGTTTTAAATTATATTGGGGGCACAATTTCAATAATCTGTGGGATCCCGTCAGTTGTACGACCTATCGATTCAGTACATCCAAACATCCTTGACATTCTTCACTGTCCTTGATACACATTCCATAAATACCCAACTGTTTAAGGTGAAGTCGATGTGAACGCCCGCATCTGGCGAATCAGATATTCGAACTCTCTCAAGTGCCTTGTGATGTGAAAGGTAATGCAACCATAAATCGTGTTATGCAGCTCTGGATGAGTCATAAAATGTCTACCTTGGTGATCTTCTACGGAGGCCATCTTTCTAACTGACAATTTACCTGCCCAATTTACCTGCTCTTAAAAGGAAACCGAGCGTGGTGGATTGCCTACATTTCACCTTGACGCAGAGAACCAGAAAGTGGCACAAAAGGTGAGAGATTTGTCGCGGCAACCTTAGTTATGATCTGATTCCCGCCTCGTGTTCCCTGCAGTCCCGCATGATGGACTGGTCCGACTGCCTGAAATCCTTTGAAATGAAGGCAGTGCAGCTTTGTGCCGTGGCTTTATTAAAAGTGACGGGTAAACGCTGCACAGTGGCAGTAATTGTAATGCAGTTTGTGCCTGAGATAAGGTCGGCCAGACAGCACATAGCCCATTAGCCCCGGCCATGAGAAACCATGTGTAAGGTAACACTAGGCTAAACTGATTATCCACAACCTGGAAACACAGTAGAGTCGCTAGCGATGGACCCCGTTCATGATGTTATGGATGCAAATTTGCCAGTTATTTCTCCCCTGATGAAGATGGTGGAACTTCTATCGTCGGGATGACTCGATTTATATTCACAGAGTAGAGCCTTGGAAATTAGAGGTGATGGAATTAAAGTGGATTAACACGACGTAACCCTCAAAAACCACACTGCTGTATGAAAAGGCAACACCTTGAATTGTTCATTACGCTTGAGCTCAGAAAACTGTCAATCGATATCGCTTGAGAGGTCTCGGCCAAAGTTGTCATCAGAGAACAGCTGTCAAACTGAGATGAAGTGTTGGCGGTATTGTGTAAGATCCTATCATGTTTGATCCGAAAAGCATTAAGTGTACTTGCAGATGTCATAGGCCTCTTGAGCAATCTCTATAAGAAAAACCCAACGCATTGGAAATGCAATGAAAGCCGTCAGAGCAATGTGTAACACATAAAACACAACATCCATCTTGAACTGTAGCGACCTTCACCATTCATAGCAGTTAGTCTGACGGATGTAAAAAAAATAAATAAAATGAATACCGCCCTGTACATCTTATTGTTCAGGCCGTGTGTCACATCTGTTCATTTAGATAGACTATAGGCCTTCTGAGAATCGATTTAACTGTTTTACTGTCCATCCCTTGTTCTTACGTCCTGTTCTCTTACATTTGAGCCCATTGATACCAATCCATTTTTACCCCATTCATACAACCTTTTCCCCATTCCACTTGTTCACCCACATTAGCGTGGAGACCATCATTGAAAGCTTCATTAATGACAGTGGACAGAGGGAGGCGGCGTTATAAATAACAGGTGATATTGCAGAATTGTGATATTTAATGGACTAGGTGATGATTAAGAGCCCCTGACACCAGGGCTTCCGCGGTGTTGGGAATATTGATGCTTGGTAGTACTTAGACAAATGATGAATTTAGTGCCAGGAAGGCAGCCTCAAATGCCATTGAGGGCATTTACTGCAGCTATGCTTCAGCCATGGATGGAACTTAATTACCGTCTAGATGGGAGGCAAATCAATAATGGATTTCTATTCTGTGTCCGAGGGACAGACATGGTATATTGCTGTCTATTGCTGATGGATGGCTAATGGCTATACCTCAAAGAAGTCTGACGACACACAGACACTTGAACAATGATGTTGTTTCACCTGCTTTTCAGGCCTATGATTAAGAAATATTGGGCATAGCTAAGTTCTATAAGTTATTTTTCACAACATCTACAGGACGCTAGCTCTCCAGGGACAGGGTTGGAGAGCCCTGAATTAGTCAGGTTTACAAAATTGTGGCTAAATCACATGGAAACATAGTTGCTGAAACTTGTTTGTAGCCCGTGGCTAGCCTGCCCTGAATGGGCAGAAGAGCTCTCCTTGTAGAGACTGTGGCCATATCTGTAATCTGAGAGGTATTTTAGAATACCATTTACATTACAATACATTGCAATATCGTGTGCTAACCAAGGCTTCTGCTCTAGCCTGTTTGTTTAGGGGGATTTCACACCCTCTTCTGGCTACGACTTGTAAGCCTTTTGCGATTCCTTCGATTTAAAATGAGAAAATGGGGCTTCTTGCTCGCGAATTGACATTCACTTGAAAACAAGGTCAACAACCATGTGCATTTGTTTGAGTGGTTTGCAAGGCAGTCAGAGGAATTTGCCAAAGCCTATGGGCTCTAATGCATGTTATAATTGCCTTGGGAAGTGCTGAAGCTCTTGAAAAAAGAAGGAAAGTTCTAAGTATGCCCCATGTATTCACAATTTCACGGTTTGTTTCATTATTTAACCATCTGCGTATTAGCACCAAGGGCTTTGGCTATAAGGAGGCTGGCAGACACTAACTTAATTTGAGAGGCCACGTGAGGTCTTGAACCATAATGGTGGCAACGGAATTAGAGGCGCAATTACCTGCGGCACGGTCTGATATGGATCAACTCCATGGTTTCCCTTCGTTAGATAAACTCTCATTGTCTTCCTGATTATTGCATTTCCTGTCAGTAGTCTACAGAGGAATCGTGCAGACTCAGCAGTGGCTTTCACATCAGTACCGGTCCATAGAGGCACATTTAGAGCAGAATGGGAAATTTGAAAAATGGGAAACTGTAAAGTGGCTTTCAGTGTGAAATAAAACCGAGACAACCATGGAAACAGAGAATATTCTATATTATTTGACTTTTGAAACTTTACATACTTCTACTATATTGTAGGCTATTTAGATTACATATGCCTAATGTGAACTTTAAGATCTTAAATTGCAGGGCTTGCAAACTATCCCAGATTACAAAGGGAAACCCAGCCGCGAGCTGCTCAGTTACACAAGCCAACTAGATGTGGGCTGCTACATCCGTAACAAAAAGTTATACATTGAGAGCATTTTGACTGGCTAAATCACCGATTGGTATTCTTGGCATCCATTCAAAAAGCACTACAGAGGGTAGTGCGTACAGCCCAGTACATTACTGGGGCCAAGCTCCCTGTCATCCAGGACCTCTATACCAGGAGGTGTCAGAGGAAGGCCCTAAAAATTGTCAAAGACTTCAGCCAACCAAGTCATAGACTGTTCTCTCTGCTGCCGCACGGCAAGCGGTACAGATACACCAAGTCTGGAACCAACAGGACCATGAACAGCTTCTACCCCCAAGCCTAAAAAACTGCTGAATAGCTACCCGGACTATCTGCATTGACCCCTTTTGCACAAATGTTTTAACTTATCACATACACTGCTGCTACTGTTGACTATCTGTCACTTTATTCCCAATTATATGTACATACAGTGCATTCGGAAAGTATTTAGACGCCTTGGCTTTTTCCACATTTTGTTACGTTACAGCCTTATTATAAAATGGATGAAATTGTTTCTTCCCCCTCGTCAATCTACACAGAATACCACGTAATGACAAAGCAAAAACAGGTTGCTCAAATTTTGTGCAAATGTATTTATTTAAAAAAATATGAAAATATTACATTTACATAAGAATTCAGACCCTTTACTCAGTACTTTGTTGAAGCACATTAGGCAGCGCTTACAGCCTCAAGTCTTCTTGGGTATGATGCTACAAGTTTGGCACATCTGTATTTGGGTTCTGATGTTCGATCGGGTTCATGTCCGGTCTCTGGCTGGGCCACTCAAGGACATTCAGAGACTTGTCCCGAAGCTACTCCTGCGCTATCTTGGCTGTGTGCTCAAGGTTGTTGTCCTGTAGGAAGGTGGACCTTCGCCCCAGTTTGTGGTCCTGAGCGCTCTGGAGCAGGTTTTCATCAAGGATTGCTCTGTACTTTGCTCTGTTCATCTTTCCCTCGATCCTGACTAGTCTCCCAGTCCCTACCGCTGAAAAACATCCTCACAGCATGATGCTGCCACCACCATGCTTCAAAGACTTGAATCTTGGTTTCATCAGATCAGAGAATATTGTTTCTCATGGTCTGAGAGACTTTAGGTGCTTCTTGGAAAATTCCAAGTGGGCTGTCATGTGCCTTTTACTGAGAAGTGGCCTCCGCCGTCTGGCCACTCTACCATAAAGGCCTGGTTGGTGGAGTGCTGCAAAGATGGCTGTCATTCTGGAAGGTTCTCCCATCTCCACAGAGGAACTGTAGAGCTCTGTCAGAGTGACCATCGGGTTCTTGGTCACCTCCCTGACCAAGGCCCTTCTCCCCCGATTGTTCAGTTTGGGGACATTCAATGCTGCAGAAATGATTTGGTACCCTTCCCCAGATCTGTGCCGCGACACAATCCTGTCTCGGAGCTCTACAGACAATTCCTTCAACCTCATGGATTGGATTTTGCTCTGACATGCACTGTCAACAGTTAGACCTCATAGACAGGTGTTGTGCCTTTCCAAATCACGTCCAATCAATTGAATTTACCACAGATGGACTCCAATGAACTTGTAGAAACATCTCAAGGATGATCAAGGGAAACAGGATGCACCTGAGTCTCATAGCAAAGGGTCTGTATACGTATGTAAATAAGGTATGTTTTACATTTTTTATACAATTACCAAAAATGTCTAAAAACCTGTTTTCGCTTTGTCATTATGGGATATTGTGTGTAGATTGATGATGATTTTAATTTATTTCATCCATTGTTGAATAAGGCTGTAACGTAACAAAATATGGGAAAAGTCAAGGGGTCTGAATACTTTCTTAAGGCACTGTATCTACCTCAATTACCTCATCCCCCTGCACATCAGCTCTGTACCCATTGTCCATCACCATAGTCATTGTGTATATAGTATTACTTTTATTATTACATGTTTTACTTTTCTATTATTTCTCTTGTTTCTTTCTCTCTGCATTGTTGGGAAGGGCCCGTAAGTAAGTATTTCCCTGTTAGCCCACACCTGTTACTGGCAAAGCATGTGACGAATACAATTTGATTTGAATTAGATGAAGGTTTGCATCAACACAGCCCCTAGGTGCTTAAAAAAAAGAAAATCATATATGCTTGCTGCATGCTGATAACTTGCAACAGGTAGTTTACCTCAGGCCTTTATTTTGGATGATATTAGCCATGACATTGTCATACTAAGAGCCTGAGTTTCAGGCACCTCACGTCATCGGACGAAACGGTAAAACGATCAGTAATCTGCCCTCACATCTGGAGAGCCACTGGGTGTGCAGGCTTTTGATCAAGCATTGCTCAAAAACATCAGAGAGTTTATCAAGGTCCGGTTGAGCAGCTCATTGCTAAAATGTGGTTTGTTAGAGGGGGACTGGAATAAAAACCTGCACGCCCATTAGCTCTCCTGGAGGATGGTTGATTACCCTTGATGTAAAACATTGTAACATTACAATCAAATACGTTTCATGCCTTTTGAAATAATTTGGCTCATTCAATATATCAAAGATCAAATGGCTATGGCCATGTTTCATCAAACCAATCTTGTTTCTCATGGTCTGAGAGTCTTTAGGTACCTTTTGGCAAACTCCAAGCGGGCAGTCACATGCTTTTTACTGAGGAGTGGCTTCCGTCTGGCCACTCTACCATAAAGGTCTGATTGGTGGAGTGCTGCAGAGATTGTTGTCCTTCTGGAAGTTTCTCCCTTCTCCACAAAGGAACTCTAGAGCTCTGTCAGAGTGACAATCAGGTTCTTAGTCACCTCCCTGACCAAGGCCCTTCTAACCCGATTGCTCAGTTTGGCCAGATGGCCAACTCTAGGGACAAACTTGGTGGTTCCAAACTTCTTCCATTTAATAATGATGGAGCCAACTGTGTTCTTGGGGACCTTCAATGCTGCAGTCATTTTCTGGTACCCTTCCCCAGATCTGTGCCAAAACACAATCCTGTCTCTGAGCTCTACAGACAATTCCTTCGACCTCGTGGTCGTAAAGTGACGTTTTTTTATTTTTTTATATACATACAGTTGAAGTCAGAAGTTAACACACACCTTAGCCAAATACATTTTAGCTTTAACTTCCTGACTGATGTCTTGAGATGCTGCTTCAATATATCCACATAATTTTCCTCCCACATGATGCCATCTATTTTGTGAAGTGCATCAGTCCCTCCTGCAGCAAAGCACCCCCACAACATGATGCTGCCACCCCGTGCTTCACGGTTGGGATGGTGTTCTTCGGCTTGCAAGCCTCCCCTTTTTCCTCCAAACATAACGACGGTCATTATTTTTGACCAGACCAGAGGACATTTCCCTAAAAAGTAAGATCTTTGTCCCCATGTGCAGTTGCAAACCGTAGTCTGGCTTTTTTATGGCGGTTTTGGAGCAGTGGCTTCTTCCTTGCTGAGCGGCCTCTCAGGTTGTCGATAGTACCATGGTACGATAGTATGATGACTACATGGTCCCATGGTGTTTATACTTGCATACTATTGTTTGTACAGATTAACGTGGTACCTTCAGGCGTTTGGAAATTGCTCCCAAGGATGAACCAGACTTGTGGAGGTCTACAAAAACAAATTCTGAGGTCTTGGCTGATTTCTTTTAATTTTCCCATGATGTCAATCAAAGAGGCACTGAGTGAAATAATCTGTATGTAAACAATTGTTGGAAAAATGACTTGTGTCATGCACAAAGTAGATGTCCTAACCAACTTGCCAAAACTATAGTTTGTTCACAATAAATTTGTGGAGTTGTTGAAAAACGAGTTTTAATGACTCCAACCTAAGTGTATGTAAACTTCTGACTTCAACTGTATGTCCATGTGCAGCAATTTCTAGAAACCTGTTAACGCTTTATCATTATGGGGTATTGTGTGTAGATTGCTGAGGATTTGTATTTATTTAATACATTTTACAATAAGGCTGTAACTTAACAAAGTGTGGGAAAAGTCAAGGGGTCTGAATACTTTCCGAAGGCACTGTACAAAACAAGTTTTGAAGGCCCATATTCCACAAGAAAGGCTACATCTAATATTTTTCCTAAAATGAATGTTCACCGCGATTGAACCGAAACCCAACTAATACAATGGCGAAGTGAATACTTTGTTTTGTCAAAATGAATCGTTTAAATAAATCGTTCAAAAAAGTAAATAAACTTTTTTACGGCCTTATTCGTGAGTGTCGGTGGAAAAGTTTTGGACATTACGAAAACATTAACACACGCTAATAATAGGTAAACAGTTAACTAGAACGTACAATATATCTTTTGAATTAGCTACTTAATCTGTTCTCTCATATTTTATAGGCTAGTCCTACCTGCTGCTACAAAGTCCGAATAGCTCTCTCTCCTTGAGCAACTGCCCACTAGTCTGGCACTATGCACGTGATGCGCTCAAATAGATGCACTAGTGTTATTCTGATCCTGGCTGATTTGTTGATTTTTATTTGATTTATTCAATATTTTAAAACTGTGCCTACATAAATTACATTAACAGAAATGATTAAATTCATTCCCATTACGTTTCCACAACTTTTCAGATGTGAACATTTTCCCAAAACTTTTCCAGGCCTGGAAAACACCATTTTTATATTCCATGACTTTTCCAGGATTTTCATGATGTAAGAACCCTGCATCAGACAGAGCTGGGCTCCTGGCTCATACCCAGAATGCAATCAATTTTCACACCTACATGGGGCACAGGCGAGATTAATGGACCCCCCCCCCCATGTTTATATCTGTCAGGGTTTACACATGCCTCCCTGTCATTAATGCGCTTCATATAATCTCCTCCTTCTCTGTCTCCCTCTTGAAACTGGCTACAGAATATGCGCGCCTTCAAAGGAGTCCACCGTGTGCGCAGTGCGCTCGTCTTGTTGCGCGCATACCTCTGTAGAAAAAAAGCCATGCAATTTTACCAAAATATATCTCAAGTCAGTTAGTTAGCGGCTTGTTGTGTAGTTTCCTAAATATGTCTATGTACAATACAATAAAAATGTATTTTAAATCACAGACATGGGGTGATTTAAAAAATGCTGCAACTTGAAAAAGGGAATTATGTCATGTTCAATTAATGTTAAAAGACTGATAAATTGCTCAGAACCTATCAAAATAACTTTACATGGTATTATTGCAAGTACAACCAAATTCCCATGTGGTCTATATTAAACGGTACTTAATTTTAATAGAATAATATAAATTCAATATTAGAACACAATTTCTACTTAAAATATCAAAGGGACGTAAAATGGACTGATTTCGTGGAATGACCCAGGCAGTTAACCCCAGGCATATCTGTTGGTCTTGTTTGTTTGAACTAGAAATGGATCCGAAATAATTTATAAGGCGTAGACTTTCTCCCTTGAGGCAGTGTTTATTTCTGTGAGGGTAAAACGCCCCCTCGTCATTTAGTGCGCTTCATCATCTCCCCCTCCCCCTGGCGCACACTCTCGAAGCTGGCCACACATAATATGCGCTCCTTTCAAGACAGGAGTCCACAGCGTGCGCAGTGCGCTTGTCTTGTTGAGCACATACCTCGTAGGAAAAAAGCCGTGGAGTTTTGCCAATATATATCACCGTTCAGTTAGTCAGTTGCTTGTTGTCTAGATTCCTAGATATGTCTACTACTTGATGTGCGATACAATAAAATGGCTTGA